>NC_140952.1:143577723-143772723 GCF_014529385.1 Adiantum capillus-veneris
TTGTACTTGTATTTTGTTTTTTTGAAATTTTCTTGCTTGTTTTTGGTATTTTTGCCTAGAAAATCAAGAAAAATAGAGAAAAACTAATAAAACTAACTAAAATATTCTAAAAAATAGCTAGAAAATTCGGAAAAACTGATTCAAAAAGAAAAAAACCTTATCTGGTATTTTTTGATGGGTTTATTTACTTTTTATTAATATTCTTAGTAAAAAGCACTTTTATGTACATATTTACAAACACACACACACACACACACACACACA
This sequence comes from Adiantum capillus-veneris, assembly GCF_014529385.1. Lineage (NCBI taxonomy): Eukaryota > Viridiplantae > Streptophyta > Polypodiopsida > Polypodiales > Pteridaceae > Adiantum > Adiantum capillus-veneris. Next base: position 143,577,988 of record NC_140952.1, read on the forward strand.
CACACCCACACACCTAAGGGCTCATATTTGACATTTGTCCCTTACTCTGATATACTTCATCTTCTTAGGGAGTAAACTCAAAAATTTTGTAGAAAAGAATATCAAATGCAATGTATAATACAAAAATATGTGAAACAATGGCCTTTCTCATTTGACCAATAAATCCGCATTTACAATACTCCCCCATCCTAGTTGGAGTTCTTTTGAACAAATGTAAGCCATCAAAGTTGTGTTGTGTATGGGCGTCAAAGCAGAGCCTTATGGAATTGTAATGTGGCCCTATGTATGCATACTCAATCAATGCATGGAAAATTTTATGCTGTGCAAGAGGTGGGTCTTAAGAAAACTAGTGGCTACTATTAGCTGAATCATGCTAAAAATTAGCTGGGGAGCTTTTTTGTATTTAATAATGCCATTTAGATTGTATAATGACCACACAACCTTTCTAATGGAAATTTTTAGTGCATAAGTTCTTGGCCATATTCGTAGACGACTTTACTATCTTCTCCACTAAAGAGATGCATTTATTATACCACACTTAGGAACCATCTATTGACAACTATAAAGGAAGTCCTTAGCCTTTTAATAAAAAAGAAAATAGTTGAGAATGTTACAAAGCATTTATTTCATTTGAAATTAGAACCCTATGATCCTAGGTCCATGGAAACCAAACATATCCACACCATATGGTATCACAACCCTATGAGCTTGTGGCCATAAGACAAAAAGGTGCTCCAATTAGAACTTATTACAGAATGTATCCTATGACCTCAAAGACACTAAGTCTTATATGTACAATTGCTCTCTATTGTTTGTTCAACACATTTTGCTTTGTTGTGAGTTGGAGAAAAATTATTCATTTGATTTTTTGTTATCATTCCGGGGCATGTTTTCAATTTTTTTTTGCTATTATAATGACATAAATTAGAAGAGTTTCTTCTCATATTACATCAAGTATCTCATTCAAAGAGGAACAATGGTTTGATCACCTACCAAAATATTTCAAACAAAAGAAAAAATTCTCATTTAAGAAATAGCTTCAAAAATCACTAAAGGTTGGATTTATGAAGTAAATCCTATTGGGAGGAGACACCTCTCACTCAAGTAACATTGCTAATCTAATCGTTTGGTGCTCCTATTTTTTCTTCTTAGTTATTTGGCTGATGCAGCTGACGAGCATCCTCCTAGTCAACCAAACCTTGTACATGCCACCTTTTTGATGGAATTTGTCTTGCTTTTTCCGGGATGCCATGTAAAAGAGCCTTTATAATTTTGATCAGAAAGTTGTACACTTTGAGCTATAATATTTTATCATGAGCCCAAAGCCCAAGTAGCCAATCGTTGGACTTTTTGAAAGCCTTAGGTATAAAGCTTAAAAACCTTAGCTTGAGCACGACCTTGTAGCATTATATTTTTGGATTTTTGAAGAGATTTTGCTATACAACTATTAAGCAGCTACTCAACTACGACTTGTAACTCATTTTTCTCTTGATATGGTAATCTAAATTCAATTTCAAAAAGTGTATTGTGGTAGAATCTACCACCATCAAATTGGGCTAAAAAGATCAAGGCAAAAAGGGTTGAAAACCTTATTTGGACAAAAAAAGACCATAACTCTGAAAATTAGAAAATTTGATGGTAGAGACCTAAAATCTGACAAAAATCAAAAGTTTGTGCCCAAGGGTATCACAAAACTCACAAGAAGTAATCTAATAAGTCTCATCCAATTTTGTGGTGGAACATGGATTACAATCCATGTCTTGCAGAGACAGTTTGAGCTAGAACAAAGACCCTATGGTGATTTCAAGCAACTGAAACCAAAGTTTCGGGACAAAGTGAAACAAAAATCACACTCAAATCAAGGGAAAAAAAATCACCAAAAGCTAGTTAAGCTGATCAAAACTTGGGGTTTTGTAACTTTTTGTAATCCAAATCCAAAATTTTTGGGGAATAGCTTAAAATAGCAGTGACAACCATTTTTCCAAGTTTTATGTCAAATGAGGTCAAACATGGATCGCGATCCATGTACCTCATATCATAGATTTTGATTGAGATTTGAGTAGTGAGTAGGTGAGACTATTGGAAACATATTTTCCAAAAGATACATTGCCAAAAAAGTTGAAAAAAAGATAAAAAGAGCCAAAATCAGAGGATAGTTAAAAATCGTCAAAGCAGACCCAAGATTTCACTTTTGGCAAAGCAAAAACTGATCCAAATCCAAAAATATTTTGAGAATAGGCTACAAAAATCATAAGTTATCAACAAACCAAATTCCAAGTCCAGAAGTGGTGTAACATGGATCGCAATCCATGTCCCCATATGAGATTTTAGGTAGAAACTTTAGTAGTATGTGTCGGGGTAAAGCCCCATGTGGCTGGTTAGGCTAGGTGCCCACCCACTATACTTAATTACTATGTACATAATAGAATAAGGGGGCTCACATGTAGAGAGTGAGTTTTAGCCCCTGCAAACACAAGGTCTCCTCTTCTCCATTGCTGCACACACTCACACATGCTCCCACTCAAGCACTTCAACTGGTATCAGAGCTCAGGGATTGGGAGCACCATTGGAGCTCAGCAAGCAGAGAAGCAGCAAAAACTGCAGCACATTTTTGCAAATCTGTTTTGGCCTACCAAAATGTCTTCATTCAAGCCTATTCTTGCAATTCCTGATCAGTTTTTTGTCCTCTTCAACTTTGCAAAAGAAAGTCTTCTCAAAATCTTTACCAATTTTGAGATACGTCACTCAGACTGCCTGCATGTCTAGGATACACAGCTGCAGATTTTTACAGATCTGTTTTGACCTGTAAAAACATCACATTTTAGGGCCATTCCTAACATTCACAACCGTTTTTGCGTGGTCTACAACTTTGCAGAAGAAAGTTTTTGCAAATTCTGAATGGTTTGGGAGATATGAGCTGATTGGCTGCAGGGTATTCAAAAAGTTGAAGATTATGTATGCCTATTGTGGTGATTTGCTACATTCAGAGAGCTCCGTGATTCTCTTGTTTTACACATTGATGTTTTTCTCTCACTAAAGAGACTGTGGGTTGAGATTTTCAACAAATTTATGCGTATATGTTGAGAACACTTTGTGATGTATGCATTCATGTGGACTCCCAGGAATCGAGAGTGGATTCATCATAGCTGATGGTTCAATGCATGACATAGTTGGTGCAGGAGATGTCAGACTATTGTTGCCAATTGGTGCATCATATGTGTTGCAAGATGTATGCCATGTGCCAGGTTTGACGCAGAGCTTGATCTCTGTGAGTCAGTTATGAGACAGTGGATGCCAGGTAGTGCTCGATGAGCACAGTTTCAGATTGCATCTTAGACAGCTAGTCATAGTGAGAGGTGCTAGTGTTGGCACGATTCACGCGATGCTAGTAAATCACGTACGAGACGGCATTGTATTTGTGATGAGTACGAAGCCATGCAAAGAGACGAGGCATGTCTCCTTTGCGGATAGGTTGCATGTGAGCATGTTGATCCAGTTGTGCAAACATTTGTGCAGCAGGGCATGCCAGAGGATGATGTGTGAGAGTTAGAGCTAGGCATTGCTCTTACCACATAGGGTTCAAGAGAGACAGATGCCCTTGGTGCGCATGTGACATGCGATGGACACGGATGGATTCCAGGGATCGGAGTTCGGGTGTCAGGGTGAGTTCCATGAGTGGAGTTCTGAGCCAGATTTGACTGAGATGGTTAGATTGACAGATATTGCTAGGATTGCATCAGCATTTGGAAGTCTCATGTACGAGATACTCATCTCGAGACCCAAGATTGCATTTGCGGTAGGTGCATTTGCAGTGGGAGAAATTAGTTGTGCAGTGAATGACGTTGGCCTTGAGCATAGGGGCACTTTGCGGCGTATGGTGAGATTCCTGCAGGATGTGTGTGGCTTTGGTGAGGAGTATGGTGTCGATCGCTCTATACTTCCTCAATGATTAGAGCTGGATGCACATAGATTCAGTGAGCCAGTGGGCGTTGGCTGAGGTCATACTTGTCATGGCCTTGTACAGGTTTTGTACGGTTTTATTTTCTCTCTCACGACCACATTGGCCTTTACGTGGGAGGTTGTTGGGGTAAAGCCCAATGTGGCCGGTTAGACCAGATGCCCGCCCACTATACTTATTCATTATGTACATAACAAAATAAGGGGGCTCACATGTAGAGAGCGAGTTTTAGCCCCTGCAAACACAAGGTCTCCTCTTCTCCTCTCTTCTCCATTGCTGCACACACTCACACACTGTCCCGCTGGTGCACTTCAGTATGTAGTAGAGACCAATAGAAACAATATTCCCCAAAGCAAGGTTGCCAAAAGAGTCTAAAAGACAGACCAAAAGGACCAAAAACACTTCAAAGTGAATAACCAAGTCCAAATCACAGAGAAAGCATATAGCTAGGGTTTGACTTTTAGCTGACCTAATCAAGTCCAAATCACAGAGAAAGCATATATAGCTAGTATTAGGGTACCAAGGGTAAGGATGAAAGACTTGGGGTTGTTGCATCATTACTTGGACATACGATTTAAGCAGGGTAATGGTGGTATTGCCTTGTGTCAAATAAGCTACATAGAGATATTACTTTGTAAGTTTGGACTTGAGGATTACAAACCTATTGCTACTCCCATAAACACAAGTTTGACGTGGAGTCTTCATGATGTTGGTGATCCTGCCAATGTCACTCTTTATGAGACTACTGCTAGATGCCTTATCCAGATATTCAATTTGTAATCTCACAGATTAACAGATTTAAGCATTGGCAGGCTGTTAAGAGGATCTTTTGCTATTTGAGTGGCACTTTACATCTTAGGTTGTTTTATCCCATGGGCCAATGCGGGCATCATTGCCGCTAGATTTACATTCTTTTTTGGACTCAGATTGGGATGGTTGTTATGACACATGAGTGTACATAAGTGGTTTTTGTTTAATGCTTGACAATTCATGCATATCATGGTCAAACAAGAAGCAATCTACTATGGGACCACTTTCAATTGCTGTGAGGCTGAGTACAAGGCAATATTTAGAGCTACGATTGAGTGTGTATGGCTCACATGCCTTATGGTTGATCTGGGTGTTGGAAGGGACACTGCCAGCATCATCCACACTAATAGTCAAAGCGCATTGGCAATTGCGAGAACCCAATTTTTCATGCTCGCACAAAGCACATTGAGGTGCATTATCACTATGTCAGAGAAAGATTCTCGGTAGGAGAGATCAACTTGGCTTATGTGCCGACATAGGACAACCTTGTAGATCTATTCACAAAGGAATTGCCTCGTGACAATTTTAAGACTTTTTGCAAAGATTTGGGCTTACTTCCCTTTGTGGATTGATCATGCCTTTAGGGAATGGCACTTCTCTATACCCTAGGTGCCAAATCTTGTTCATCGCATCACTCCCAAGGGGGATTTGTTACCATACATATGTGGTAGAGATGCATGTGAACACATTTAGTACCACTGGGGCCTCACTAGGAGGCTTTTCCCCCATGCATTGTATGTACACCCATCAATCTAGGGCTAGCTTATCTTTCCATTGTGCACTAATCAATACACTCTATGTTGTGTGCTTTGAGCTTCTTCATCTTCTCCAAGTTGTGTGTGTTTTCCCTACAACACTATTTCCAACACTTTGTGCCACATAAGCTTAGATGATTTCTTGAGTAAGTGGGTCAAGGGTGAGTGCATAATCCTTGAAGAATACTATGTACCATCCTGTAATACATTATAAGCCTCAAATTCACTTTTAGTATATTTGGGTTGTGACTGGTCTACTATATCCTTAATCTTTGCAAGATCTTCTGAGATTTTCTCAAGAGATATGATAAATCCAAGGTAGGTGACTTCGGGGATAAAGAAAACATGTTTGCTCATCTTAGCATATAGTTGATGGTGGCAAAGGAGATGCAACATTTTGCATACATGATCTTCATGCTCCTTTTCATCTTTAGAAAAGACTAGTACGTCATTGAAAAATACCAACACAAAGTCATCCAAATATTCTCCAAGTATATCCTACATAAGATGATTAAAATTTGTGAGAACATTTGTAAGATCAAAGGGAATTACCATGAATTCATAGTGCCCATATCGAGTGTTGAATATGGACCTATAAAGTTCTACTTATTTGATCTAGATTTGATGGTATCTTGACCTAAGATCAATCTTTGTAGACATTTTGGCCCCATATAATCTATGTGATGACAAGGCGATAACTCGTCAATGCATGGAATAGGGTACTTATTCTTTATAGATACTTGATTAAGACCTTGAAGTCAATGCAGATCTATAGAGATCCATCCTTCTTTTTTTGATGACATAAGGTAGGTGCTCTCCATGGTAAAGTGCTTGGCCGGATGAACCCCTATTCCATAAGCTGGCAAAGATGTTCTTTTAGCTCTATGGCTTTGAGGAGGGGCATTTTGTAGGGCCTCTTTGAGATGGGATCTCTACTACTATTGGGAGGCGTTGTAGCAACAACCTAATCACAACCCACACAAAATTATCAATCCATGGATCAAAAACCCGACTAGGGCATGGAAACACGAGCATCCAATGAATAGAATAAGAGGATTCATGAGTATGCTTATCCAATGCAATAGAGTTTAGTCATTAAATCACTAACTCTAATCACATCATTAATCAAGCATCACCTACACACATTAAGCCCACCAAAGTCTGACTTACCATAGACTAGAAACTCAAAGCACACTAATGATAAGCACACACTAATTGCACTAGTGTTGGCATTTCCAATCACCACATACCAATCAAGGTACTTCATCAAAAGCTACAAACACAAGGTGAATGTGCTAGAGTTTCATAAAACCTATCCACACACAAGCAAACAATAGGTCACGCACACTAATTACAAGATTAAGAACCAACTTAATCAACCTAATTAGTGTTGTTAAATATCATAAACCGAGTGCTTATAGAAAGATAGGAGTGGTTAATAGCAAGAAGTCATCACACATACTCAAATCTAGAATAATGAGAAATATGTGAAACTACTTCATGACATTTTGAAATGTAGAGAAGATAAGACTAATGAGTAAAATAGGGATTAGATTAATCAAGAAGAGCTTACTCTTAGTACAATGGATTAGCACTAGCCTCTTAAGCATGGGAATTAAGGTCAAGGTTAGGCCATCCATAGAGTGAACACTCAAGAGAGAGGGAGCTCTCAAAAGTGGATCCTCAAGAGTGGATACTCAAGAATGAGCCTCTTTGGATAAAGGCTTCCTTTTAAAGGCTTTCACCACAATCCCTTCTACTATGGGTTTAAGTTAGAGCCCTCTAGCTAGCATATACAACTTTGGAACTCCCAATGAGCCCAAGACTTATACAAAGTGAGTTGAAAATATTATGCACATGGCATAGCATGTCTCCCGCTTTTTTAGCATTTTTTTATTGCTTCCAGCATGAGAATATTTATGACAATTGGACTAAAGGACTAAAGCCTAATCGTAGCCCTAAGTCATGTTAAAATTGAATGGAGTATTAAAACTATCACTAAGAGTCTAGGACTAATGAGAAATGAACCTACAATAAACTAAGGTCTAGGCCAATTACCTATGATTATCATACATAAAACCTAATTTTTTGATGAGTTATTATTCACAAAGCAAAAGTGTTGAAACTTTAGTATGCCTAGCTTTTGAACATGAAAGAACCATAGCTTAGAAGCAATAACTACTTAAGCCAAGCATAGAGAATGGAGAGATAAATAAAAGAGCAAAATCATGGAAAGATTACACCTATTCATGCTCTTTTGAGCATCCTTGAGCAAGCATCCCCGTTGTAGAGAAGTCTCTTGATACTTTTTATTTGCAAAAGAAGCTTTTTGAAGCTAAGTGTAAACACAAGCTACAAAAGACAATTATTGAAATCCAAATGCACACAAAAACATTAATGAAAACCTAAAGCTAGGGTCTTGCATACCCGAATTTGCCAAAGGGAAAAAACCCAAGGGAAAAAAATGCCTTTGGTTATGCACATGATGCTCTTTGATAGCAAATTTATGCATACATATAAAAAATGAGAGATAAAATGAGTTTCTACATAAGCTAATTTTACAATTTTTACCATCTTTCATGCATGATTCAAAGTTGATTAGTTTCTAGCTCAATGAAATAGGGAATTAAAAACAAGCCAAGAGCTGAAAATAATGTAACTTGGATGAAATAAAGTGGCTCTGGAAAGCCAAATTTTACAGTTTTAAAGCCCTCCAAAAAAGTTGGCTAACAACTAGCTCACGTGAAATTTTCAATTTAAGAGCAAGCTATGAGCTAGAGATGACTTCAAATTTTAATGGAATGAAAGTAAACGGCTCTCAATAGCCAATTTTGTATTTGAAAGCTCTTTAAAAAGTTGGGTAAACATCAGCTCAAATGAAAACATTTTCACTTTAGACCAAACCATATATGAGCTACCATGCATACAACTTTTAATCCAAAGAATTGGAATGGCTCTAACTAGCCAAGTTTTGCAATCTTTTGCAATGATGACCCCTTCTTGGATCAATGAAAGTACACTTCCACATCCCTTCAAAACAATTCAAGTGTTAGTGCCAAAGATTTTTGCATACATATTAAGCACTAAAATATCCCAACTATGCACCAACTCATCATCAACAATGTGACTCTCACGTCTACATGCATATCACAAAGAAAAAAATTCCATTTTGCAACCAAGCTTCCAATTGAGATGACATGAAACCAATGCATAAGGCTCAAATTGGTGCATGTAAAGTTCATTCATGTATTGAAGTTCTCAATCAAAGCACACATGAAACCAATGCCCACTCCCTTGCTCTTAAACTAACAAATATGGCCTATATAGGAAAGGAGAGAGAGAGTTTTAGGATGAGGAAATTTTGAGCTCTCTCAATTTGTTAATCAAAACCCAATATGATACTTCATGGCCATTCAAAAACTCTCAATTTTTAGTGCTATGCAAGGATTTTTGCATACCTATTAAGCACTAAAATACACACTCAATATCAAGTTCAATTTTTAAAGCACAAGACTTCTTGACCAAGCATGATTTATCATCAATGTAGCTCACAAATGAAGCAATGTGAAATCCAATAAATCCAAGCACTAAAGATCGTTGTACACTTGCACTCATATAGAAAATCATATCATTCAAGGTAAGAGAACATATTGAATACATTGTTTATAAAGCCATTCTGCGCGTTGGCCAAACACAACTAGGAGCGCTCCACAATTGAGGGGCAAGAAAGGAGTTTAGCTTCAATTCTTGATTTGGGTTTGCAATTTTTTATTTTTATTTTTCAATTTGTGACAATTCTCGCAAAAACTACCCACAATCACTCAATGATGCCCAAAAAGTTTTCATCCTCAAATTGAAGCTAGATGTCTTTGTTCGAGGCTCGTTTGAGATGGAGGTAACTAAAGGATTCATGCTGCAAGGCAAGGATGAGAGAGGTGTGACTCACCTCTTGATAATGGGAGTCACCCCTTTTCTTTTTTGATTTTTTTAATATATATTTTTAAATTTGTGGTTTTACTATGGTGGCGATCCGCGACTGTGACGAATCAGAGAAAGAGAGGGTTGAGTGAGGAGGCCAGTACATAGCGAGCGTTGTGAACGTGTTTTTGTGTTGTGCCACTAAATTCGGCAGGTTGAAATGGCTTGCACTGGGCATCACGTACGTGCATGCGTGCATGTGTGTATAGTCAAAGGCAATAGAGCAGCACGAGTGTGTGCAATATTTGGGGTCCAAAGACCAGGGCAGGGAACTGGTTGCTGCATGCATGTGTGTGTGAGAGGTTGAAGTGCAGGCATCAGCTTTGTCAGAGAGCAGTGATCAAAGCAAGCCAATAGGAGATGAGTGTGGGATGTGTGAAGGGTGTAGCTACTAGCCAGGATTCACGGAAGACACGGGTGTGTGAGCTCGGATAGGACAAAAAACATCTCCTGGATTGACTCCTATTAGTCAATGTGTGTGTGTTCCTGGCGCGAATCTTGGTGTGAGTTGCAAGTAGGTAATGACGGTGCACTGCGATGCAGCTTGGCCACACTCGTACATGAACTTATGAATTTGTTAAGAGCCAATAAATGGCGAGATTGGAGTCGAGAGTGAGTTTGCAGGTCTGGTTGACTGCATGATTGCCTTGTCGAAGGAACAGGTCATGGTGGGCCTGAGGAGTTGCGACTAGAATCCGCATTAGCAGAAAATGAATAGGTGTTGTGAGACAATTTAGGAAATGACCCAAGTGGCAGGTGACTTGCATTCCACTGATTGGTGGGAGCATGGCAAAGTTAGCAGGCAAGCCAAAAATAGCTTGGGCATAGTCATGCGAGCTTGGCAGCTTGTGGAAGCTAATGTGTGGACTAGGGTAGATGCAGCACGCATCATTGGGCCAAAATAACATGAAGCTTTGGTTATTCAAAAAATCTAAAGGGATGTTCCCACAGCGCAAAATGCGTGAACTTCTACTCTCAATAAGAATGAGAGAGGGGAGCACAATGCAAAATTGGCATTTATAACATCAAATTTATTTTCCGCTTGTGCACAACCACGCCAAATTCTTTTCTCATAGATAATGAACCCAATGTCTTCTATTCGACCATGCCCACACGAGAACCTCCAAAATCTATGCACGATATCTTTCAATTTATCTTATTTTTTTTGCTTGTACACGCATGACTCTTTGAAACCATGATGGTATTTTGAAAAAATTATCATCAATTTATCATTACTCCAAAATTAATCCCATTTCCATTCTCGTTGATTCCAATCACTTGAAGGTACACTTTGGATTTAAAAAAAAATTCATGCACAAAAATTAATTCCAAGTCTATTGGGTAATTCATACACACAAAATGAATGCACAAGCTTTTATTGGTTCTTCCAAACTTGATTTTCAATCATTTCATCATGAGTTGCTCTTATTACTATCCACAATTAGGCAGACCCAATTGGCACAAAACACTCGCCTATTCAAACCCGATTTTTAATCATTGCAAAATTAACTGCTCATATCTCAAAAACCCTAATCATTTAAACCCCTCGGAGTTTGTCATTTTGGCTTGTGTGGCTACACACAACTGACTTTTGGGTGCAATTACACACATATGAATGCAATTACACACAGATGAATGCAAAATTGCCATGTTCAGTACATTGTTCAATCATTAGAGTGGATACACTAAAATTTACACAATTGAGTACCAATTGAGTGATCTTTTCTCAATTCTCAAAAGCCAATTGTGGCACACACATCAATTATTTGACTAAATTAATAATCATAGTTGGTAAAAAATACCAATTATTCATTCACCCATTGGATTGCACATGCCATTGATTGGCACACACACCCAAATTTAGGCCAAAATAATATGCAAAAAATACATCAATTGCACATTTCAATGCTCAAATTGTACTCTTGATCAAGAATAATTTAAGATATGCATGCTTAATTTCTCAAAAATGAACACTATCTTGACCCAATTAAGCAATGCACACACTATAAAATTAAGCACAAAAATGCAAATTTGGCTCAATTGGCAATGCATTTAGGCTTACACCAAATGATTGCACGCACTTTTCATGCACATTTCACAATTAAAAAATCATTTGCGTATCCCAATTGACCACCAATCAATGAAAATCAAGTGGTCTTGAATGGGCACACACACACACAAATTTTGCCCAATTTTTTTGGCAATTAGGCTTATCCAATGAATGAATCACCCTAACATACACATCAATTACATGATTGCATACTCATATATCATCAATTCCATCAATGTCTATGCATGCACACACTTAAGATTAGGTGCACACATACTTGAATTTTTGGGCAGTTTTTTCCCTCTTTGGTGCATTACACACACAATGATTTTTATAGCACACACATGAATTCTTGATGAGAATTAAGCATTATCTTGACACACACAAAGTTCATTTGACCATCAATTTCATTCCAAGTGAATCAAATTAGGTGCAAAGTGTAGGTCAATTGATTTACACACCTAATTTTAGCAAATAATTAGAACACATCGAACCACATTAATCAATCAAGAATTGACATGAGCAAGTGAGTCCACTCACATCGTAATTACACTCCAAGCTATTCCTGAATACTTGCTAGATGCATGTGCCTTGAACTCCTACCCATGGGTTCAAACACCGATAACTTGAACTCCAACACAAGGGTCTAATTTATTTATTGGGAGCACTGCTCGACCCTCTCTTCCACTCACAAGCTGTCTCTAGATAAAGCTAGTGGTAGTAATGGTCTTTTCTTGACTAAAAGGCAAGAGTCCTTGCCAGTGTAGTCTCCACTACATGAGCATATTCCTTGCTTTCATTCTTTGAGTCAATATCATTGCTTTCCTCATGATTCTTGCCTTTTCCTTTGTCCTTTGTAGAGCCCCTATGTTTGCCTTTCAATTTTCAATCTTTAGATAAATGGCCATGCTTTTGATAGTTGTAACAACAGCTATCAATCTTGATTTTGGAATCCAAAGTAGAAAGTGCTTCCACACCTTTGTCAAAATTTGCAACACGGCTTCCTCATCAACCAGAAAAGAGCTAAGATAATTGAATTCCAGCTTTTCCTTTGTGATTTGTAGCCAAAGTATCGTGGTGGACACCATTTCGTATGCCTTATGCAACTTTGTTAGAACCAAAGTAGCTAACTGAGTATTGGTCAGTGCACTTTTCATAACCAATAGTTGATCATGACTAAACTTAGACTTCATAAGAAATGAGTGCATGGAACTTCCAGGTGGAAACTTGATGGCAAATAATTGTCCAAGAAGGGTGACTACTTGCATTGTAGAATCTCAATCAAACATTCCAACAAGCTTGAACCTTTAGTAGTCTTCAAAGTTTAAATGGCTGGAGAAATTTCCTTTGTAAGAGATTCTGTAATGGCCGACATTGCCTTTGCATTACCAACATCCCAATTCAGACACAATCTTTTATACTCGTCATCTTCAAGGCGAGTGTGCCTTTTTGTTGGGATTTCTCATAGGATGAGGCTCTGAGACGTTTACTATGTCCCATAAGCCTTTCTTTGTGAAGCAAAGTTGCATAATCAGGTTCCAATGGGCGTAGTTATCACCATTCAATTTTTTGTTGGCGCTTGGGCAAGGGGGTGCCATGCTAAATTTGCAAGATCTAAAAGCTGGGAATCCCTCTTGCACTCCAAGGGGTGGCCACATGATCTCCAAGCCACTCCACACACTCAGCACACAGAGCTCCAAAAGAAATGGACTCCAAAATTTACTTCTCTCAAGCTACTCCTCAAAAAGAACTTTTATGCCCCTTTCCTGAGCTCAAATATCCTTGCCTCCAAGTCGCTTCTCGAGGCTTGGCACATCCCCTTTGATCTCCAAGCCTCTGGTGGCTAGCTCCTGACTATGTTTTCAAAATGCTCTTAGTAGGAACCACAAGATGAAGCAAGGTCGGGTGTTTTTTTTTTTTTTTTTTGGGGGGGGGGGGGGGGGGGGGGGGGAAGGGGGGATAGACAGTGCTTTGAAAGATTTTTGTAAGGGGGAGGAGGTTGATGTCACCACCAAATCCCTTTATCATCAGATACAACATTCTAAAATTTTGTTGCTAGGGGAGAGGGCAGTAGATGCAAAGTGGTTGTTGGTCGTGTGTTTCAAAATGCAGGTGGGTCAAGGGGAGGGGAAGTTGCCGATGAAGTTAAGTGAAGATGCTTGCAAATGGCTTGAAGGTGCTCTTCTCAATGCGATGCCTTGATCCACCAAAGGCTTTGATACCATGTCAAAGTCAACGATGCAAAAGCGTAGAGACAATGGAGAGTAAGCATGAGAGAGAGAGAGAGAGAGAGAGAGAGAGAGAGAGAGAGAGAGATTCCTGAACCAATCAACCTATAATTGATGATGAATACAATGGGGGCAAAGGTTGCGTATATTCCCATCTAAGTAAAGTGCCCTACCAAGACTTCGAGAAATTAGTAAAAATAAATACCTAAAAGCAAAAATAAATAATGGGATCCCATTAGATATTTCACTTGAGATTCCATAACTTTAACACAACCATCATTGTTTGCCACCATAGTCTTGCTTGCAAAATGTTCTTGTAAGTGATATCAATAGAAAAATGTCCTCCAGAGCTCCCAATGTGAGCATGTGTAATCACTTGCATCATTCGTTGCATAGGCACATATCTTTGAAGAACCCCATCAATACCTAGTTTGCACGAGGCTCCTCCTATGATGGTGAATTTCAGACTTTTTAGAATCAGTGCCTTCTTCTTTGCTTGGGACGAGTCTTCTAAAAATCCTCCATAATGAAAGAAATCATACACACCTTCCCATTATGGATCCGACCCTTATTGCTAAATTTTGAAATAATTCAACATCCACTAGATCATCCCGCATTGAGATTTCTCAATATCCTTTAGTTGGTAAAAATACCAATTATTCATTCACACATTGGATTGCACATGCCATTGAGTGGCACACACACCCAAATTTATTATCAATCCATGGATCGGCAACCCGGCTAGGGCTTGGAGGCACGAGCATCATAGGATGAATCAAAATAGAGGATTCAAGAGTATACCTCACCAATGCAAGTAGAGATTAGCCATGGCAAGACTAACTCTAATCATAATTTAATCACTAATCAATCAACTCCTACACACATCAAGCCCACCAAAGTCCGACTTACAATAGACTAGAAACCCAAAGCACACTAATGATAAGCACACACTAATTGCACTAGTGTTGGCATTTCCAATCACCACATACCAATCAAAGTACTTCATCAAAAGCTACAAACACAAGGTGAATGTGCTAGAGTTTCATAAAACCTATCCACACACAAGCAAACAATAGGTCACGCACACTAATTACAAGATTAAGAACCAACTTAATCAACCTAATTAGTGTTGTTAAATATCATAAACCGAGTGCTTATAGAAAGATAGGAGTGGTTAATAGCAAGAAGTCATCACACATACTCAAATCTAGAATAATGAGAAATATGTGAAACTACTTCATGACATTTTGAAATGTAGAGAAGATAAGACTAATGAGTAAAATAGGGATTAGATTAATCAAGAAGAGCTTACTCTAAGTACAATGGATTAGCACTAGCCTCTTAAGCATGGGAATTAAGGTCAAGGTTAAGCCATCCATAGAGTGAACACTCAAGAGAGAGGGAGCTCTCAAAAGTGGATCCTCAAGAGTGGATACTCAAGAATGAGCCTCTTTGCATAAAGGCTTCCTTTTGAAGGCTTTCACCACAATCCCTTCTACTATGGGTTTAAGTTTGAGCCCTCTAGCTAGCATATACAACTTTGGAACTCCCAATGAGCCCAAGACTTATACAAAGTGAGTTGAAAATATTATGCACAACCATAGTATATCTCCCGCTTGATGCATAACTGGTGTAGCTTGTGTTAGCCACTGCTAACAACTACCTAGAAAGGTTTCAATCTTGTGATCTATATCCCTCTTGTGAGGTAGATTTGAGATATCTTTTGGAATTATATATGAAAATACATCTAAAAATACATTTGAGAGATCTTCTTGAGGATGTAGTTTTGAGAGATCTTTTAGAAATATATCTTAAATACATTTGAAAATTCCTTAAGTGACTCTAGAAGTATGTTAGCCTTTGAATCTTTAACTTTAGTCAATCTAACCCCCTTACATAAACCTTTTAGAAGCTGACTAGACTTGACTAAATGAGCCCTTGGTCTCCCATTAGTCCCTTGTACTAATACTTCTTCAACTAGTTTATTTTTAAAGGAAAGAGTACACTGTCAATGAATGTGTGCTTGATTTTTAGGTAACTAGCTTATTCCTAAGATGCCATCATAGATCCCTACTAGCAAGGTGCAAAAGTAAAATGAGATGGGACTTTTCCTAGTTAGAATTCTACTTTCTTGACTGAGTATTGAGAAAGAACCTCCTTTCCATTCTCTTGTTCTACTACCAACTTTTTGATTGGGCATGGATTTAACTTTAGCTTCCTTAAGCATTTTAGAGAAAGAAAAGAATGTGCACTACCACAATCTATAAGTAACTCAAGCTTTTTACCTTGTTGGTTTATAGTGGTTTGGATAACCACATATTATTGTTGAGCTCCAAGATTGTCAATTGTGGTGAAAAGTGTAGCTCTTCCATCTTCCTCATTCATTGAGGTTGGTTCTCCTAATGCTGTGTATGCTCTTGCTCCTCTTCCTCTTCCTCTACCATGTCCTCCATTTCTACCTCCTCTTTGAATATTTCTTTGATTTGATTGAGGTTGAGGGTTGGGATGGTCTTAGTCATTCAATGAGGTTGGTTCTCCTCATGATGTGTATGATCTTTCTCCTCTTCCTTTTTCTCTTCATCTACCATGTCCTCCATTACTACCTCCTCTTTGAATATCTCCTTGATTTGCTTGAGGTTGAGGGTTGGGTATGGTGGTAGTTCTAAGGTTTTGCTATTGTGCACAACTACTTCTAGAGTGTCCCATCTGATAACATCTGACATTAGGGAAGGTATGCTCCAAGATTCCTATGAGTGTTAATGCACGTCATTGATTTCCTTGGTTAAAAAATCCTCTAGCCCTTTCCCTAAACTTGTTGAAGTTGCTATAGTTCTTTGTAAGAGTGTTTCCTTAAGGTAATTTCTTTTTGTATGATATTATTATCATGGGTTCCCAATACCTTGATTTACCCCTAAAATTTATCACATAAATTTTTGAGCTAGTTTACTAATTTCCTTCTCTAATTTTGTAAGATCCCCAAAATTTGGGTCTCTTTTAAAAATAAGAATAGATTCTAATATGTGTTTCGTAAAATTTTGGTTTAGAATGCTTATAAGTTTGGCAGTGTTGTAAGGTTCTACAGTGAAAAGCAAGGTTGTTTCCATGTTCCAACAGATTAGACGAACGTTTGGTTTAGTTTTGAAAAAATCCGGTTTTTTAAAGTTTTTTCATGCTTTTTATGCTTTTCGGTGCTTTTTTGCAAAAAGCAGCGCCAGATCCTTAATCTACAAGACTCGGGGAAGCTATGACTGTTGCATCTACTAAACCGCACGACGATATGTACATATTATACGAAGTGGTGCAAGCTCTTCATGACCATCTCCATAAGATCTTCTCTCTTGTTTTCGGGAAGAAGAAGAAGAAGAATACTCTCTCTCTACTTGCTTATCATCTCCTCTCTCTTTTCATGGTGTACGTGCTCTCCGACGGCTTTGGTGGTGAAAATCTCTACATAGCTGTCATCACCGCTCTCTTCAGAAAATCAAGAAGCCTTTTGACAATCCCTAGTCAATTCTAAAGCATGGTGAGAAGCTCTAAATTCCATAGCCATCATCTCTTTTTCTCTCTATGTCGTTTCTGAGTAGCTACCCATTTGGTGGTTGCTTTTCCATATACGAGTGCATGTATGGACTTGCCGAGTGTGTATGAATCTACTCCATGCTGATTTCATCATGTTTAGCACACTGATTTATGCACACAATGTGTTTATGGTCATGTGTGTACATAAAAAGTGCTTTTCATTTCACATCGCGTAGGCGGTAGGAACACTGTTTTGGTCATTACTTAAATCATTATGAATCAGGTGGAACCCTTTAAACCAAAGATGAAACACGTCATTTAGAACATTTTCTCTCTTTGGTGTCACATGGAAATTACACATGAGCTAGGAGTTATGGTCAAAAAACAGCTTGCTGTCCACTGCACAATCAAATTCTTGGAAACCAAGCTCTTTGGAGAACCACTATAGATTCATCGGATGAGAAAACCCACTTAATAAACTTAAAATATTGATTAAAATTTATGATAAATGTATTTAGGTCTCCGATATCACTTCGTGAATGCGAGTTATTAAATATTCCATGATCGGGATTACCTACACATGTAGGTGTGCTACAAAGGGGGAGTACCACAGGACGTCGTGAGTTGGCCAAGCTCTTCACATATGATTTATGGTTTTTTTTTGGTGAGTTGATTTCAAGTGTTAGATGTCCATAAACCCAAACCGTATAGGTAGACATGAATAAAGTGGCTTCCTTTTTGTGTTACCGCCTGTTGCATGAGTCTTATATGGGCAAAGTGATGTGATAAGGTGTTATTCTATATTGTGGAGCTGATCTTATTTAGTCATTGGCTACTCCTCTTAACCCCTTTAGAAAAGCACTCAAGCTCCTGTACCTGTGGCTCAAATATCATTAATTGCAAGGAATAGAAAAGAGGGTCTTTCAACACCAAAACAGTACTGTCTCTTGTCAAGCTTCTAATACCTCAGTAGTGGTTAAGCCGTAGATCTCAACAGTGATGCCCCGTTATCTCCACTAATGCCATAGCTCTCAATGGTGATGCCCCGTTATCTGCACAAAGTAGGTGCACTGCAAAGCTGAAAAATCCCTATTCTACTTACTCAATTGTTGCAATTAATAATACCGACCATTTATAGTTAGCTTGAGGACCTCCCTTCTTGAGCAAGAAAAGAGAAACCTTGTGCTCTGATACCAGTGTAACATTTAATGGTCTGATAACTTGTGTGTAGCGAAAAATAACATAGACATAGTGAGCATTTCATTAGAATAGATTCCTAATGAGCATAGCAAGAGTGCTTGGATGGACAGAGCAACAAAAGCATAACATCTAGTTAGATAGGCATGAACAATACTTCAAAAAGAGAGAGAAATTAAGCTATTGACAACAATTGAGGACCGGATTTACATGAAGTCGGTTCCCCCTCCAAAAGGCTTTGTATTATAGGTTTTCCCCATCAAGCGAGACATTTTACAATACAATATTTTTTGTTCCTTCAATAACTTGTTGGTGCAATAAAGATGGAATGTTCAAGCACCAAGCTCACACTTATAAAACACAACATCAATTCCCTCACAGTCTCGGATGAGAGTAGATTGATAGGAAGAAGGAGTATTCTTACAAGAAATAAGTATGTCTCCTCACATAATCACTCATAATAGCTTAGCATAGCTTAGTAATTAGCATGGTAGATGAGATGAGCATGCATTGGAGCTTGGCTCTTGGTTGGATTTGCATCACAAAGCCAACAATTGTTGATGAAGGCCTCCCTTCTCACAAGCTTGGAGTAGATGATGAGCTTTCCATTAAAGCTTGAGACACAAAGATAGTCTTCTTTACTTCACACATGAGCTTGTGTGAGTGTGTAAGTGATAATTCCTTGCAAAAATCAGCCCCCTCTCTCTCTTGGTCGACCGCTCTTGCTAATTGCACATGCTGGCATCCTATTGAAACCTGCAAAGCTTAGCCAATGATAATTAAGAAGCATAAGTGATAGCCTTGTGACATGTATCCCCCTTTCCCCTTTTGTGAGAGCTTTAGGTGTTTAAATAATGCAATTAAACTCTCATTGGACCCCTTAGTCTTCTGGCCAATAGGAACCAGGCAAGCCATTTAGCTGTTGAATGCTCATTGGACCCCTTGGTAGACTGTCCAATAGTCTTCTAGAGAGCTTAATTTCTACTAGTTCTTTTATCAGGTGTTTTTAATGAATTAAACTAAATTTACTCTAGCCTAATTCTCATTGGTCCACCTCTATGGCCATCCAATAGGATTTGAATGCACCTTGGGGGCAACTGTGGGCTAAGGAGCTGACGTGTGTCCACTATGCCCTTTGTGTAAAGGGATCTTTCAAGAGTGTGTGTGTATTTCTCTCTCATCCCCTACTAAAAGGGCTTGCCCCCTCAAGGATAGGGATGTGGGAAGACTTTTGAGTCTTCCCACAAGCATCCAATTTACCCTAAGCTTGACCATTGGACATAACCTTCGAACTTTGGAACCTTAGCATTTTGGAAGTCTTAATGGGTTGAACCTTAGGGTCTTTGAAGCCCATTGTTGCACATTGCTCTTTTGCAGATGGCCCTCCCTTTGGATCCCTATTTTCCCTCCTTTGTATCCTTATTGTGACCAGTGTGCGAGCTTAACCAATATTCTAGCTTTTTCTCCCTTGGTACTTACCCATATTAAATGATCAGATTAACATGAGAACATCATTTATGATAAGTAGATACTAGTTATTATGACATTTACATAAGGGAAATATCCCAGTAGAAGTTTTTTTAGTAAAGTCGCTTTGTCAATAACATGCACAGGCTAGTTTTGTCAGTCATTTTAAAAGTTATTGGCAATGGAATGTTTGTAGTGACCTATGCAATGTCCATTAGAGTCACAATACCTTTAGGCCACCCAAGTACCATTCCAATAGAAAATACATAGGTATCTAGTAGATCATCATATATCCGTCTCGACGCTTCAATCAATATAAATAATCAATATATTTATTTATTTATTTATGCTGTACCCTTCTTTACCATCACAACACTAAAGTTGAATTCCAAAAAAATTATATATCATCTAACTATTTGTAGTGATACATGGTTTGTTAACTAAGTACAATAGAGCTTGGTGATCCACAAAGAATGTGAACTTATTTCCCCATGGATAACATCAAATTTATTCATAGCACTTTTCATTCCCAATCCTTAGCTCTCAATTGTTGTATAGTTCTTTATGTTGGATTAAACTATTACTTACATAAATAATTGGAAAATCCAATGTACATTTGCTTGGTTGTGCCACTACACCACATGCAAAGCTACATGAATTTGTACATAGAAAATCTTATTTCAATCTAGTATTTTTAGAGCTGAAAATAATGTGTCTTTCAAATTTTGATATGATGCCTTGCATTCATCACTCTAAGTGAACTTAGTAATCAATACATAAGGAGGATTAACTACCACGTCATGCATGTTATGAGCATGTGATAATGTCCATAATGTCCCATAGATGCCTATACTTCATGAACTATCATGGGTGGAGACAACAGTGTAAGTGCCTTGATGTTTTCAAAATCTATTATATCCCATTTTTAGACACTATATGTCCAAAACTCTTCTCAAGGTTTGACCAATCATAACAATCTACACTTTTCAAAGATCTTTCTTTAATGATTGACAAGGTCTCCCTTTTTTCAAGAATGTATATCATCCATATACACTTCCAAGAATATTTTTTTGTACTCTTTGGGATGCATGACTCATGAGCCTTTGATAAAAGTTTTTGGAGAATTGCTCAAATTAAATGGCATGACTCTATAAGTAAATATGTCACACCTATAATAAAGACACTCCTATGTTGATCTTTTGGTGCATAGCTAATTGTTTATGCTCCCAAAAACCATCTAGAAAGATATATTCTTCTTTATCTATTACCCTTTTGATAGATGAGGATATTTATCTCAAATATCTGCTAAGTTTATCTTCTTAAGGTTCATACAAACTTTTAATTTTTCATTCTTCTTAGGCACAAAAAAATTTGGTGATGCCCAATCAATATGCTCAATCTCATATATAAGCTTAGATTCTTTGAACTTTTCTATCTACTCTCTCTAAAGGTTTCATTGTATGTATAAGGCTTTTGATGTGTAGGTTTTGCATTGTCTTGCATAGGAATTGCATGTCAAAAAATCTTCAGATCCACCCCTTAAAGATCCTTGTACAACCAAGGGAATACATCCCTATATTCCTTTACGATATTAATTAGAATTTATTCCTCCTTTGGAGAAAAGCGCGTAGTATGTAGGTTTTGAATCTTCACCTAGTTGGGCTAGATCTATTTGTTGGTATCTTGTGGTCCTTCATATGACTTTCAGGTGTTTTTCAACTCCTGCATGGGTTGTCGCACTACTATCATTTAGGAGAAATTTGAGATCACTTTTGCCCCATGTAAGAAATTCTAGAGAGGGAATATTGGTTTGCATTTTAAAAATTGAGAAGAGAATTCTAGATTCAATTATTATCAAGATGATTTTGTAGCTTTTTACTTTTGTCCTTTCGTACTTTGGTAGCCATTGTCAAAATCACATGATACTTCATGATTGCTAGATGATACTATTCTTATTCTCTTTTGGAAAGATCACTTTCAATAAAGTTCTCCCTCTTAGTCTTGTTTCCTTTTCATTTTCTTTTACAAATTCAAAAATTATCTCCTCCTTCAAAATGGCTCTATTTTGGCATCTCCTTCTTCACCATATTCAAGCTCATCATTTTCTTCACCCGTACTAAAGTTTAAAATCTTCTTTCAAGGTATCTACACTGAGGAAATCACTAAATGAAACCATACCAAGCTATAAATTGAGATACAGTAGGAAAAACCTCAAGTATATAGGGGGAGGTTGCGGTAGAAGTGAGAATGATTTGGGGTGTATGCATGATAAGGTGTACCCACTTTTAGTAATTTCCCCCGCCATGATTTCAAAAAAAGAACATTCTCTTTTTTGCTACTCCTACGTATATTTGACTTTCTTGCACTTACTTTGAAGAGGTAGGATTTGGTGGCCACACAAAACACGTAGTTTTCAGCACAATGGAAAGATTTGATTATCAATTTTTCACATCAAAATGATAATTTTAGTATGCAAGGACTACTCTGGTTCAACCTATCATGTTATGTCACAACATTGTGATCTTGATGAGCAAATACCTATAACTTTAAATGTGCTTCTTTTGTGAACTTTTCCTTTTGCACATCAATTGTTCACTTAAGAAGCAACATCACTTGATTTGATATTTTTTGGATGTCTATGTGATTATTGTTTATTTTTCTTTGTTAGAATTTTTTTTTACATAATCCTAAAAATTTTGAAGATCCAATGATCATTTGATAGATTATGACCATATAGACAAAGGAAACAAGCCTTAGTCGGCGGGTGCTAGTGCATAGTCAAACCATGTATTTGGATCTAACTGGTAGTTACCAAATGTATTTATCACCATAATTGTACAACGTATAGTCAATCAGAACCCCGCCTAGGTACCTATAAAGAGGACACAATATTTCATTATGTGAGCTATCATTTCATATTCTCAAGAGCTAACCCTTGTAATTGCTAAACATTTTCTCTAAGCATCATTGAGATTTCTTGTAGCTTTATTTGGTTCCGTTGTACACTTTCCAATATATGAATATATATCAATTTTAGTTTTATGTCCAGTCTTTGTCTTTGCATTTCCATTTTAGTTTCTATGTGGTTCTTGTGCTATCTAAAGTTTGAACTTAGTTTCACATATGATCTCATCTAATTAACTCCAACTTGGGATAGCTATTAAAAGTGACCAACTCATTTCATTGTAGTGATCATGGTGGTGAGCTCTTAATTTTGTAAGTTGATGTGGCAAGAGCTAGACAATATTCTTTAAAGTGACCCTATTGGTGTGCACCATACAGGAGACATCATCTTGAAATAGCTACAGTAGTAAATATTATGAGGCATCTTGTAGTGCCATTAGCAGAGGACATGTATTGTTGTGATTTAATCACTATATTCCTCCGTTATTTCTATGACTACTTGAGAGAAGGACACTTTAGGGATGATGGGCTCAGTGCTCTTCTGATATTTTCTCTCTCTCAAAGCCATTGTTCCCAACCTCAATCTCGGTTTCTATTGAGTTGTCAGTGGCGATGATGGAGATGTTTTCCAGACCCAATGAGGAGAGTCATTCATGCACTTGGTCCTCCTCTCCTCTTGTGCTTGCTAATCTACAAGGGTCAACTTGCCTTTTTTCTTATTTGGAAAATTTTTGGCACATTGTTGAAACTTGGTGGGGTCTAAGCAACTGCACCTTGCTAGCGTAGCTCATGCTTTGTCCTCCACCACCTTCTTCTCTACCTCTACTCTTACTTGTAAATTGGCAAGGTGGGTTCTCTCACCTCTACCCTTGTCCACTTCTCCTAATCCTTTTGTCTTCTCTCCTCCTTCTTGAGATCTTCTTTCTCTTATTTTTCTTTCCTTTACTTCTCCCCAATACCCTTTATTTTCTTGGCTTCTTGTGATTTTGATTTAGGGTCATCTGATAAGACCTTGATAATTTTTTGTTTTATGCATGTCCAACCTTTCACGGCGTATCCTAATGGGTATCTTTAGTGATGGCTAGCGATATGTCCACATTAAGAACAGGGCCTCCATATTGTGGTTCCATGGCCCTTGTTTTATCCTTTGCACTTCTTCTCTCCATAGCCCTTCTCTTTGTATCCCTCTCTTTCTGGATCTAGAGCTCTTCTTCTATTTGTAAAGTAGAAAGAGGGAGAGGGGGATCTAGCAAATTTGTGTGGGTGGCATGTGTTAATTATGGAAGATCACTAAAAATATATCATGTGGTTGATTGATCTTCCCTATTTGATGGTGGCGAATGCTACAGGACTCCAAGAGAAGGTTATGGAGGTTGGTCCACCACTGGTGAAGGTTGTGGGATCTCCATGGTGGCGGACTCCATATGTGGTCAAGGTTGTGTATTTGAAGATTGGATACCGCATGAATTGACGGTTGGGGAATTATAATGGTATGAGTGGTGGAGGTGCCATTGGTATGCATAGTGGTTTTGTGATGTGTGTCATCCATGGCATTATGCAAGAGATGAGTGCATGCTCATGCATGCCCAAGAGGATGGCTTAGAATGTGCAAATGTGAAATGAACTTTAATTTATAACTTTTGACTTATATAGTGTAAATTTCTAAAAATCCAAAAAATAAAAATAAAAAATCAAACTTAGACAAAACTTTGCGGATGGAACCACCAATTTTGTTGCAAAAAAATCACATTGTATTACTATGTATCTTTACATACAAAGATGGTAAATTTGACAAAAGTTTGTCACATATTGTTTTGTAGCTTAGTTTTTAACCACTATCAAAGATGATCTCTTGCACCTCAAGCATGATATGATTGTGATCGCCTCATGTTAATCCCTTTTTTCATCCTACATCTAAGTCTACTTTTGGGTATCATCTTCTTCCTCTTTCTTGTGGCTAAAACTCTATAGAAACAATTGAACATCTCATGCAGAACATTGCTCCTTCTACTCCCACCTCCATGATGCACATTTTCAAAGTAGACTACTTTTGCTTGAAAATGTAAACACTCCATTCCTTGGCTACTCCAAATTCTCAATGAACCATATGTGTCAAGAATAATGTACCATGTGCAAAAAGTGTGTGCTACAAAAAAATTATACAGCTTAAGTTGAAACCCACAAGCAATTCAACTATAGAGATTAAGTGTTTTGCCCACCATATAATGTGTTATGTGTGTTTTCCCCCAAGCATCAACCATTTGGGGTATGAAAGTGTTGATTGCAAACTTCAAGGTGGTGATCTTATTAGAAGTTATCTTTACATTTTCAAGTAAATTAAATAGCCCATCAATAGATTTCCACATGTGAGAACACACTTAACTCCAAGGGCTACTTTGTTACCTTTCTAGGTGGTTATTTCACACACCTTTTCACCATGCAAGGAAATTGAGCCCAATGTCAAAATCTAAATAACAATTATGCAAGAAACCCCAATCAGTGAAATGGTACATTCATGAGCCAACCTGGTTGAGTTCACAAGTGCATGTATTCTCTAAGTGCTTGTATTCTTATGTAATGCTTAAAAAAGGACCAGTTCCAACTATGGATAAGTCACCAGTTTTAATGAAATGATACCACCACTAAATGTAAGTATTAAAAGACAACAAATCAAATTGTGACACAACAACCAACAGTATATTCATCTCCAGTCATTGCATTATGTAAAAAGACCAAATATCGCCAACTTCAACTTGTGCTTTAGTTTTTTATGTAATTTCATTATGGCATACCCGCCACGTTTTATGTTGCTATACATTAAATATCTACTAAAGAAAGACCAGTAAGAAATTCCTTTATTATGCTACCAACCTGGTGATAAACTTGATAAATATAACAGTCATAACATCTGCTCTTTTATGTATGTTATACCAATCAGTAAATATCTTACCCAAGCACCTTAGTCAATAAGCACCTCAAGCACCTTAAGCCCAGCCCTAGATTTCCTAAGGTCTAAGGTACCTAAAGTTGGCCATAGTCTTACCTTAAGGTCCTAGGTCTAAGGACTTTTAACACTTCACTTTGGAGGTCTTTAATCAAGCTAACCATAAGGTCTTTTAAGCTCCATTATATGCACATTTCTCTTTGGTAGACCATCTCCTTTTGGACCCCTATTGAGAGATAATTATCCCTCCTCCTGGCCCCCCTGTTGAAATAGGTCTAGCAGCACATATCTGTATCCTAACTCTTGTTCCCATTTATCTCCCCATATTAATTGATCAGTTCAATATGAGAAAATGATTTGGAATAGGTGGATATTAGATTTTATGACAATTATACCAATCTTTTAATTTGCAAATGAATAACGGCTTTAAACCATCAAAGGTTCTTAGTGATAATTTTATTTCTGAGTGTACTTTTTGAAAGTGATTGTAGCTTGAACTTATAGCACAACAAATTGGGATCACACAGTTGAACACAACTCTTGGTAGAAAAAAATAAACAAAGGCACAAATAGAAGAAATAAAAAGAGTATTGTGGAAGCAACTACTTTAAAGATGTGAAATAGATTTCCTCAATTTGCACTACTTGAAAGCACCTGACCTACTAGCCTACTATAATAAAGATACATGCCACATAGCTTTAAAGAAAAGGTGTGGAGGTAGATTTTCTTTAAAGCACAGTGGCTTAGAGAAATATATGGGTATTCCCAACACATGGATAAGCTCAGCTGCCAATTTACAATGATGCTTTAAAGCGCACTACATTAAACCAAACTACTTTAAGGCAATGCTACTTGAAGCCAAACTACTTTAACGCAATGCTGCTTTAAATCAGACTGCTTTAAGACAATGCTGCTTTAAACAAGACTTTGTTAAGGCAATGTTTCTTTAAACTAGACTACTTTATGGAAATTTTGCCAACTTGAAACTACCTTAAAGAACACTCGTGTTGTTCTCAATCCCTTTGCAATATTGCTTCATTGGTAGATAGCTTCTGAGAGATACCCCTCCCTAGGGGGTAAGGTCTATGCAAAAATTACACAATTTACACTTTTACACAATTTAAATATACACCAAAGCTGGAAAAACATTTGCATAGGAAAGGAGTTCTTAGCGCACAACCTAGCATGGAGTTTAATCCATGAGCTCAACTGCGTCTAGAGGCACCTAGCGGTTAGTGCTACCCCTAAATGTGTTCAAATGAAGGAAAACTCAAAATGTGACCAAGTGGAGGGTGAATGTATGTACACACCACATTGTAGAGAGAGAGAGAGAGAGAGAGAGAGAGAGAGAGAGAGAGAGAGAGAGAGAGAGAGGAGTGGAGGGTGAAGTAGAGTGCATAGAGAAACAAGAGACTGATAAAACAGATTATTTAAATGCCTCATCTAAATGAGTAGGCAAACCATGAATTGATGCAATAACAAAATCTATGTTTACAATAACATCAAAATATAAATGACTAGTAGAAGCATCGGACCCTATGTAGGGATTGATCGGTCCACCCATTCACTTCCGATCCTACAAGAGAGAGAGAGAATTTCACTTCACCAAGAGCGAGCCAAAACACCTCCAACTTACCTAATCCATGCATAATCGGAGGCCACTTTGCCTCCTCCATGAACCCGAGCTCTGAAAGGATTCCAAATACCAACATGCATAATCGAAGGCCACTTTGCCTCGTCCATGAACCCGAGCTCTGAAAGGATTCCAAATACCGCACCAACCATACTTGTTTAGGTGCCACATCTCTTCAGTGCCACCTCATATGTTTAGACAAATCCAAGGAAAGATCCTTGATACGTTAGTTGTGAAGGTCATTCAACCCCCGACATGTTAGCCGTATAGGTCATTCAAACCCCGACACATTAATCATGAAGATGAGCCTAGCAAAAAAGAAGAAGATCTAGGCAACACCCTTGATTTAACAAAATCACAAAGTCATTGATCCTTTCATACAAGGCTAAGCAATGTAGGTGATCATAATCTTGTCATGAAAAACATAACACATGGGTCCAATCAAAATAGCACTTTTCATATGCACAAACAATCCTTTCTAAAGCCATCACACTGTACAGGGTCTCTACACTTCAACGTCTACCAAAAACCATCAAAACCACTTCATAATTCAATCCAAGACAGTCAACCAAAATCCAATAACATCACATGGGTGAGCACTCCACCGTACTCTGGGTGATACACATTCAATGTACAAAAACACTTTAGCACATAACAGGGCTGCAAAAATTTTGCCAGCACAACCATAACCAAAAGAAATGATCCAAGAGCCACACCAACTTCCACAATCAAAATCACAACCATCCATGAGGGATCTTAGCCCTTTACCATAAACCACATTTCTTGTTGAACGAACTCCCATACTTGGAGTTTTAACCATACATGGTGCAACAACACCAAGCCAACACACGGGTCCCTTTAAGAGTGAACATTTTATGTGTGAAAGAAGTCCAACTAGATAATAAACATAACCTCAAAATCCTATTTTGACAATGTTTAACCATGCATAGGTGATATACTATGAGCGCACATCACCCTCCTTGCATATAAAGCTAGTTCTGACCTAGAAGGGTGGAAATTAGTACACACATGCACATGAGACATCCACATCCATCGATAAGGTTCTATACATCATACGACATCATCACATCAACCCGATCATGATGCAAAATAGCCCCACCACTTTGAACAAGCATATGCAATAACTTCACATATATGCGAAAAACAACTTTTTCCTATTTTTGGATGCATGCATGTCATGCAAAAGAATGTAGTTGACCTCAAATCAAGGCATCAATCTTAGCCCTATGATATAGACTAACACCTTATCACAAAACTTCTTCCATATGAGACTTATGCGAACAACCATAATAAAAAAAGAAAGACACTTTATCCTTAGTTTCAGGTATGTTTTGGATTGACTAACCATACATATATAACATACATGAACCATTCATCAAACTCACGACTCCATATGATACTCCCCCTAGGTAGCACCCCTACACGTATAGGTAACCCCATACAAGAAACGGTTAATAACTCCCGCTCACAAAGTGATATCAATGATCTAAGTACATTTATTAGAAATTTTAATCAAGTTTTTAAAATTTTTAATTGGGTTTTCCCATTTGATGATTATATTCAGTGGAGGAGTTTGGGGTCCAAAATATCGAGTGTGCTGTAGGCAGCAAGCTGTATTCTGACCATTACTCTTTACTTGTGCAGAATTTTCACATGACTCGTGCAAAGAAAATGTTGTAAAAGATGTGTTTAGTATATGGCTCAAAGAGTCTCATATGATTCATAACAGTTTAGGAGATACGATCAGAACAGTGTTCCTGTCACCCCCACATGACGTGAAACAAAAGTGCTTTTTATGCATCTACATGATCATGAACACATCATATGCATATATCAACATATTGAACATGATGAAACAAACATGGAACATCCTTGTAAAGATATGACAAGCCCATGCATGCGTATGTACGCATTAAACAACCAACAAAAGGGTGAGAAACACAAAGTAGAGAGAGAAAGAGATGATGGCTATGGAGTTTAAAGCTTCTTACCATGATCAAGAGGTGATTACCAATGGTTGAAAGGATTCTTGGTTTGCCACAAGTGAGGGATGATGAGAGCTACATAGAGGTTTTTGCCACAAAGTTCATGGGGAGCGCATACATTGTAAAAAGAGAAGAGATTATAGTAATAAGCAAGTAGAGAGAGGGTGTTCTTCTTCTTCTTCTTTCCACGAACAAGAGAGAAGTTCTTATGAATGTGGTGATGAAGAGATTTCACCACTCCATATAATACATATGCATAGTTTCACGATAGTATATGCAATTGTCGGCACTGAAAAATGAGCTCTAATGATGCATCATATTCTAGTTGCATGGCAGCCATCCAATTTTCTAATTTTTGTGCTTCATCAAAAGGCAGAGGTTCCTCAACATCATGTAAGATAGACACAGCAAAAGCATAACAATCCGATGCATAAGATGCATGGCCAGAGCTTGAACGAGTACGACTAGACAAAGGTGCATCCAATTTACTATCATGCAATGTATGCACCAGCCATTTTGGCATAACTCTAGCCTACTCATTTTCAACCCTTTCCTCATCAAGTACATCATGTACATCTGCATCAGTAATAGGTTGATCTATAACATTTTTGGAAACCCCCATAGGCTGTACATTTGCCTCATTGGAATTTACATTTGAACTTCCACCACTAAAAAGAGGCAACAAAGTGTCATAAATGTCATGTGAGCTTACATTATTGTCTCTAGTACATGACAAGCAAGGGTTGAACAGAATCTTCCAAAAACACTACATCCCGGGAAACCAGAATACGGTTTGTTTGCGGATGATACAACCTGTAACCTTAGCTTTCTGCACTATAACCAACAAAAATACATTTGACAGCCTTATCAACCAATTTTTTGACTTGTGTTTGTGGTGCCAAAGCATATGCCAAACAACCAAAAACATGTGTTTGTGGCACCAAAGCATATGCCAAACAGCCAAAACATGCATGTGCTCAATAGAAGGCTTTCTATCATGCCATGCTTCATATGGAGTAATAGACTACAAAGATTTTGTAGAACACCTGTTAAGTACATAAGTGGCACGCATGATGGCCTCAAGCCAAAAAAACTGTGGCAAATCTTGACTTTTGACCATAGGAAAGTCTATGGGCTTCCACCCAACAGTACATGGACGAACAGTCCCAGGTGGATTTATCTTTTGTTCACTTAAAATCTTTTAAAGTTCATTTTGAAGTTAACATTGCATACGTAAGGTTGGGAAGGATAAACTGGCTGTAAACGGAAGGTAACTTCCATGAAACCAACAAGCAATGATTGTAAATAGGAAAGAAATGATTGGGTTATGACTGATTGACCTAGGAAAGAAATGTTTGACCATCCTTAAGACAGCTTGTCTCAAGACACCTCTGATTCTTTCGAAATATTTTACTCCAGGTAATGAGTAATGATGACGATTCTGCCATGGATGAGTCGGTTTCCTCAGCGCGCGTGGAGTCTTTACCCCGTGCTTGTTTGTGTTTGTGGATATTACTTAAGATTTCAAGTTTATCCTAGAGGAACCGCCCGGTTGTATGGGCAACCGGTTGGCGTATGGGTGCCCGGACTTTGGGGTGATGACTTTTTCCACCCCGGTTTTTATAAATCAGGAATGGGTGCCGTTTTTTCACCCCTGTATAGGTGGTCTTAAAACAAGCCAGTACTGGTTAGAGATATTTCAGAATGACAGTACCTTGTCTTAAGTCTAAGATGTTTGTTTGTTGAAAGAATGTCTTCAATACTGTTTTCAAAGGTTGTCTTAATAAAATCCAATTTTGTGAAAGTTAAAAGGAATCATTGTTTTGATTGTGAAAAGAATGTGGTAGTAATTAAATAACACAGAAATTATGTGTGAGTGCGGGGTGGTAAGTGGGGATTGACTAAGGTTGTCAATCATGGACGGGTGGACTTGATTAGTCAGGTAACTATCCATTCCCGTGCACTAAAACGTTTAGAAACTTCTTCACTTGGAAGAGGAATCCACCAACGGCTGTGCCCTCACATACGTTAGGGGGAAAAAAGCATTGGCTAAGGAGACCATAATCTGAATGATGAAGTTATAGGGCCAGAATTGTTTTTGGT
This sequence comes from Adiantum capillus-veneris, assembly GCF_014529385.1. Classification (NCBI taxonomy): domain Eukaryota; kingdom Viridiplantae; phylum Streptophyta; class Polypodiopsida; order Polypodiales; family Pteridaceae; genus Adiantum; species Adiantum capillus-veneris. Next base: position 143,609,540 of record NC_140952.1, read on the forward strand.
CCCGTTTCCACTGCGAGACAAGACTAGGTCTCTTTCTAGGGCTATAAACCTAAACCATTGTCAATGGTAAGGGTGAATTCCCTTGAATTTTTCTTGTTTAAGGACTCTGACTTAGTAGGCCTAGAGACCTGTCAATGGTACCATCCCGTTTTTGGTGTCGGCGGGATTGGGGACCTTACAAGTGGTATCAGAGCATGGTTTAATAAGGTCCTGACCTTAGGAGGGTAAAAGTTGAAAAAATAGGCGCAAGTTATATTGCATTTTTAATTATAATATATTGAAATGAGAATTTCCCTATCAATACAGGAAAATATTCGCCAAGCTTACCGAAAGTTTGTGATTTTCAACATCATGTTCGAGGCTGCTTGCAGCTCCAATAACTTTGTATTTCGCAAGAGCATCATGCAATTATTAGATGTAATGTTTTCCCCTCCTCCTATATGGGAAATCAACTGGTCACAGTTTGGCGGAATTTTCCTGATTGATGCGGGACAAGTAGAAGGGTTGACACTTAATCTGAAAAGACTCAAGTGGGCAGAAACACTTCAGACCATCGAAGTTTTCTTTTTCAGTGGGACCGAAGATCCAGATCAGACCATTATTATAGATGGGATAGAAGTGTCACAAAATCAGTGGGTATATGATCAGGTAGCCAAGGTAATATACCTAGGTAGGATCAGGCCCATGAGGGTAGGCCCAAAAATTAGGGGACCAAAAGATGTCATTTTTTTGATCCCCTGTCAGACCCACCAGTGGTGAATAGGATTTTGATATAGAGAGTTACACATTGTATATAGTATGAGTCCATCTTGTACATAGTATGAGTCCATCTTGTATATAGCATGAGTCCATCTTGTACATAGTACGAGTCAGCGTTGTATTAACTCTAATATATACCATGGTTTTATGATATTCTTTGTGTAATTTAAATTGAGATGGTGATAGTGATTGTCAGATTTCTGTCTTCATTCAAAATTGTAAAAATATATATAGAGTAGAAAACTTGCATGATAAAACAAAAGTAGTGTTATCACTAAAAGATTCTCATTAATTACAAGCTCAGGGTAATGCAAAAAGCCTCTATACTCCCACCCAGGAAAAGAAACTATTGTTAAAACAAGTTCAACTCCCAACTTTCAAGGGGGAAGGAACCAACTTAGAACGTGATGCCGAAGCTTGTTGGCTCGACGCCATGGATGATTATTTCTTGGTAGCAAGAACTGCTTCGGAAAATCAGGCGATGTTAGGAATGTTTCGACTCACCGGAGATGCAAAACTCTGGTGGAAACAATACTGTAGAGATAACCCTTCCATTAGTCCCTCCTGGGAAAGAGTGAAGCACGCATTGAAAGAAAGATATCTTCCTCCAGCTCACCAATCTATTAAAATGAATGAATATTTCGCCCTCAAACAGTTAGGGCTTACTTTGGAAGAGTACTACACCAAATATGTGTCTTTACGACGTTATGCACCACCAATGACTATGGAACAATAGATTGTTCGTTTCTGTCAAGGTCTAAACAAACCTTTAAGTCACTGCTTGGAAGCTATGAGACCCATCTCTATTCAAGATGCTCTTCTAAGAGCTAAACCACTTGCAGCTGAAGGAAACCCCCCTGCAAGGAGCTATTACAACTACAATAACTTTAGAGGAAGAGAAAGAGGAAATTACAACCAAGGAAACCAACGAAGGGCAGTGTCAGCTGCAACCACTATAGAGCAGACTTTTCCAAACATCATATGCTATGGATGCAATAGAATGGGACACTACAGGAATCAATTCCCCGAGGGGCAAAATCCTAGAGTTGCTATCGGAACCACTCCTCATACTCAGATAGGACAAGGGAATAATCAAAGAGGTAGAGAAAATAGAGGACGAGGCAGAGGAAGAGGTAAAGGAGCCAGAGCTTATGCTGCAGTAGGAGAGCATACCTTGCTGGATGAGGAAGATGAAAGAGCTACTCTTTTTGCCGCCATTGATAACCCTGGAGCTCGGCAACCCTATGTTGTCATCAAAACCATTGCAAACAGAGAAGATGAAAAATTTGAACTACTTATAGATTGTGGCAGCACTCACTCTTTTCTCTCCCCTAAATATTTAAGAAAACTTAAAATTGAACCAATATCCCACCAAGAAATTAGTGGTAGAACTAGCAAATGGGAAAGAGGTTCTATCTCAATTTACAGTTGGGGAAGTTGAGTTTGAACTAGGAGGAACCCTTACTTACATCTTACTTTTAGACTCTACCAGTAGGAATCTATGATGGCATTCTAAGAATGGATTGGTTAATAAAAAATAAAGCCCAAATTCACTGTGCTCAAGGAAACTTAACCTTCAAAAATCACTTAGGTGAAGAAACATTAGTACAAGGATCAAATGGGAAGCCTAAGGCTCATTTAGTTAAGGCTAGTCGACTTCAGAAGGGGTTACGCAAGGGGCAATAGATCTTTGTAGTAAAAATTAATAAGGTAGATGATTTAAGGGACAACACAACTCCAGAATGGCTTAAGGAATTTTCGGATATATTTCTGGAAGATCTCTCAAATTTACCTCCTCCAAGGAATATAGACCACGAAATAGAAACCTTTCCAAGTAGTGAACCAATTTCAAAAAGACCCTACAAAATGTCCCTCTGTGAAGCTATTGAATTAAAAGAACAGCTTCGTTAGCTTATTGAACAAGGATTCATAAGACCAAGCATTTCACCTTGGGGAGCGCCTGTTCTATTCCAAAAGAAGAAGGGTGGATCTTTACGTCTCTGCATCGATTATAGGGGACTTAACCAGGTTTCAGTAAAGAATACGTATCCTATTCCTCGCATCGATAAATTTCTTGATAGATTACATGGAGCCAAAGTATTCACAAAAATTGATCTCAGATCAGATTACCATCAAATCCGGATTAAGGAGGCAGATATTTACAAAACTGCTTTCAACACCCGGTATGGGCATTATGAGTTCATTGTGATGCCTTTTGGTCTTACGAATGCTCCAACTACTTTTAACTGTCTCATGCAGGATATATTCAGAGAATATTTGGATAATTTTGTGTTGGTGTTTTTCGACGATGTTCTAGTATATTCCAAGGATGAAAAAGAGCATGAAGACCATGTACGTAAAGTACTTCATCTTCTACGCCAACATCAGTTATATGCCAAGATGAGTAAATGTGTGTTTTTCACGCCCGAAGTTAGTTATATTGGTTTTATAATAAACCCTGAAGGAATTTCAGTAGACCCCGCAAAAATTAAGGATATAATAGATTGGCCACAACCCAAAACGGTCAGTGAGATTCGAGGATTTTTGGGCATTATAGGATGGTATAGAATCTTCATCAAAGATTATGCAGTCATCGTCGCACCTTTGACGCAACTGCTTAACTTACATGGGAAAAAGAACATGAGGATTGTTTCCTCAAACTAAAACAAAATCTCACATCAACCCCTGTACTCAAACTTCCTGACTTCGCTCAAGAGTTTGAAGTAGTAACAGATGCCAGCGGTCTTGCTATAGGAGGAGTCTTAAACTAAGAAGGCAGACCAGTCGCCTTACTTCTCGAAAATTAAGAATCCATGAGCTGAATTATCCAACTCATGATCTGGAAATCCTAGCTGTCATCCATGCTCTAAAACTCTGGAGGCACTATCTTCTAGGAGGGAAGTTCCAGTTAATCAATGATCATCAGTGTTTAAAATGGATTTTCTCTCAAGCAACACTCAACATGAGGCAGAGAAGATGGATAGAACTCTTACAAGAATATGATTTGAAATAAAATATAAACCAGGGAAAGAGAATGTGGTTGCTGACGCTCTTAGCCGTAAGGTCTTTCTTGGGGCTATTTCCACAGTCGACAATTCAATCCTAAAGAAGGTTAAGGAAGCTTCCCTAGAAGATAAGGATTATCAAAAACTTCTACAGGTTATCAATCAACAAGATCTAAAAGAGAAAGAGAAAGACAGAATCAAGGATTATTCACTTGAGGATGGACTTCTCTATTATAAGTATCGGCTTTACATTCCTAAGAATCCAACATTAAAGGAATTAATCCTTTATGAATGACACAACGCTCCAGTTTCCGGCCATCGTGGTTATGCAAAGACCCTTAATGCCATAAGGAAAAGCTATTTCTAGCCAGGAATGAAAGGAGATAAACTTCGCTACATCAGACAATGTCTTTCCTGTCAAAGGATTAAGGCTGAATGAGTAATGATGCCAGGAAAACTTCAACCTCTGGACATTCCTCAAATGAAGTGGGAACTCATTAGCATGGATTTTGTAACAGGCCTTCCCACTATTCAAGGGGGTTACGACTCCATTATGGTGGTAGTGGATATGCTAACTAAAGTATATGTCTGTAAAAACACCTCACACTGCATCAAACATAAGCCGTCTATTTATCAAGAAGATCTTCAGATTACACGGACTTCCTAAGAGAATAGTCAGTGACAGAGATGCAAAGTTCACTTCAAATTTCTGGAAAGCTTTATTTGAATCCTCAGGTACCCAGCTATGTTTCAGTACATCCTATCACCCTCAGACAGACATCTAGACGGAAAGAGCGAATCAAGTTATTGAAGACATCCTTAGAGCCTACTGTAGTAGAGAACCCCGGAAATGGATCCAATTCCTTCCTCTGGTGGAATTCGCCTATAACTCATCCTTTCATAAAAGCATTGGGATGTCACCACTTAATGCTCTTTATGGGCATGAATGTATATCACCCCTAAACTTTCCTGACCCTACTACAAGAGTAGAAGCTTCAAAGCAAATGTTGGAGGAGATGGATGCCCAAACCAAAGCCATAAGACAAGACATTCAAGCAGCCAAGGACTGCCAAAAACAATATGCTGATAAAAAACGGTCTGATCGGTATTTCAAACAAGGGGATAAAGTATTCCTTAGGGTACGGCCAAACGGAAGCACTTTATCTTTGGGAAAATACAAAAAACTAAGCCCCAGATATTGTGGACCTTATGAAGTGATTAAAGTAATCAGTGATCAAGCTCACAAACTAAAATTACGTGAGCACCTCAAGGTCCATACTGTATTCCATATTAGTCTTCTAAAACCCTACATCCCAAATCCCAATCACACTCTAGATGACGAACAGATTGTGATGCAGAAGCATAGAATTCTTGAACTTCAACCGGATTGTATTCTCGACACTAGGGAAAGGAGTCTACAAAACAGAGTTATTAGAGAACATTTAGTAAAATGGAAAGACTACCCTACTGAAGACGCCACCTGGGAGGATGAAGTATCACTTCGCAAAGATTTTTCCAATTTCGGTTGAGATGAGGACATCTCAATTCCTTAAGTTGGGGTGATTGTAAGGTTTCCAGTTTTTGAAACCTTAAAAATTATACAAAGATTATAAAATTAAATTAAAAACCACTGTTGAATGATTCAATCATGGCTGATATTGGTATTTCTGGAATCATAAGCAGAGCTTTACTATGGTTAGTAATTTTCAAAATTATCAGGAGAAGTTACGGGCCCTGAAAGGTTTCACTAGGAATTCAATTAGTTAATAAAAATTGGATGGTTTCAGTAATTATTATTAACAAAGACTTTCTTATCCTAAGATTCTAGAATTAACTCATTCCAATTTTCATCATTAGAAATCAGTAAAATCAACCAAAATTGATTCTGGAAGCTATGGGGGTAGTGTGGAGCTAGGGGAGGAACCGGCGAGAGACTGAAATAGCAGCATATTTGGCGCCATCTTGAAGCTGGGGGCCTGCTTGGGGTGTCAAAAACTGCCAGGAACAGCCCGGGGCCCATAAAAACTATAAAAAGACCCCCTTTCCTTCATAAAAATTTAGACTCGAAGCCTTGACACACTCTGTCATCTAGAGAGACCGCTATGCAGAAATCACTAGAGATCAAGATCTAGTTGATTAAATTAAACGGTAATTAGCCTAATCCTTCTTACTTAGCAAAGCTAGGTTACCTATTTTCTTAATAAATTAAAGATTAACCTATGTATACTAAAAAATACTCTATTAATTAAATATTCTCTGCTGATTGTTGTAATTAAGCTTGGGGATATTAAGCTAATTAATTATTATATCATATTAGGGTTGAAATTATTCAAATTAACCATAAATTAATGGAAAATATACTAATTAAGTTTAGATTAAGTTGAGATAATTATTAGAGCTACATTAGATAGTCATTAAGCTAGAAAAATCATCTTATAATTTTTTGAGTAATTTTCATAATTAATTAAGCAGAATTACACTTTGTTTTAGAGAAAAATAAAGGGAAAATAATCAAATTGATTCAAAATACTTTGAGTTATTTATCAAAGGTTAACTACATGTTAGGAAACCCGTGATAATTATGTTAATCTTAGATAATCAATTTACCTAATTACTTTAGCATAATTACTTTGTTTTTAGGACCAATTAAAAGGGGAAAATCAGCAAAGTGATTCAAAATACTTTGAGTTATTCATCAAAGGTTAATTACATGTTAGAAAACCCATGATAATTATTTTAAGCTCAGATAATTAATGTACCTAATTACTTTAGCAGAATTACTCTATTTATAGGACAAATTAAAAGAGGGAAATTAGCAAATTGATTGAAAATGCTTTGAGTTATTTATCAAAGGTTAATTACATGTTAGCAAACTCGTGATAATTATGTTAAGTTTAGATAATTAATTTATCTAATTACTTTAGCAGAATTACTCTATTTGTAGGACAAATTAAAAGGGGAAAATAAGAAATTTGATTGAAAATGCTTTGAGTTATTTATTAGAGGTTAATTACATGTTAGGTAACCCGTGATAGTTATCTTAAGCTCAGATAATTAATTTATCTAATTACTCTATTTTTAGGACAAATTAAAACAGGGAAATTAGCAAATTGATTCAAAATGCTTCGATTTATTTATCAAACATTAATCACATTTTAGGAAAGCCATGATAATTATTTCAAGCTCAGATTGTTAATTTACCATATTCCTTTAGCAGAATTACTCTGTTTTTAGGACAAATAAAAACGAGGAAATTAGCAAATTCATTCAAAATGCTTTGAGTTATTTATCAGAGGTTAATTACATGTTATGAAACCTGTGATAATTATGTTAAACTCAAATAATTAATTTACATTATTACTTTAGCAGAATCACCTTGGTTTTAGGAAAAATTAAAATGGGGAAATTAGAAAATTGATTCAGAATACTTTGAGTTATTTATCAAAGGTTGATTACATGTTAGGAAATCCGTGATAATTATGTTAATCTCAGATAATTAATTTACCTAATTACTTTAGCATAATTACTCTGTTTTTAGGACCAATTAAAAGAGGAAAATTAGCAAAATGACTCAAAATGATTTGAGTTATTTATTAGAGATTAATTACATGTTAGGAAACTTGTGATAATTATTTTAAGCTCAGATAGTTAAGTTACCTAATTACTTTAGCAGAATTACTCTATTTTTAGGACAAATTAAAAGAGGGAAATTAGCAAATTGATTCAAAATGCTTTGAGTTATTTATCAAAGGTTAATTACATGTTAAAAAACCTATGATAATTATTTTAAGTTCAGATAAATAATTTATCTAATTACTTTAGCAGAATTACTCTGTTTTTAGGACAAATAAAAAGAGGGAAATTAGAAAACTGATACTGAAATTCTTTAAGTTATTTATTAGAGATTAATTACATGTTCGGTAGCTGGTGATAATTATCTTAAGCTCAGATAAATTATTTATCTAATTACTCTAGCAGAATTACTCTGTTTTTAGGACAAATTAAAAGGGAAAAATTAGCAAGTTGATTCAAAATACTTTGATTTATTTATCAGACATTAATCACTTTTTATGAAAGCCATGATAATTATGTTAAGCTGAGATTATTAATTTATCATATTACTTTAGCAGAATTACTTTGTTTTTAGGACAAATAAAAACGAGGAAATTAGCAAGTCCATTCAAAATGCTTTGAGTTATTTATCAGAGATTAATTACATGTTACAAAACCCTTGATAATTATGTTAAGCTCAGATAATTAATTTACCTAGTTACTTTAGCAGAATTACCATGGTTTTAGGACAAATTAAAAGAGGGAAATTAGCAAATTGATCCAAAATGCTTTGAGTTATTTATCAAAGGTTAATTACATGTTAGGGAACTTGTGATAATTATGTTAAGCTCAAATAAATAATTTACCTAATTACTTTAGTAGAATTACTCTGTTTTTATCACAAATTAAAAGAGTAAAATTAGAAAATTGATTGAAAATGCTTTGAGTTATTTATCAAAGGTTAATTACATGTTAAGGAACCCGTGATAAATATTTTAGTCTCAGATAGTTAATTTACCTAATTACTTTAGAAGAATTACTCTGTTCTTAGGACAAATTAAAAGAGAGAAATTAGCAAATTGATTCAAAATTATTTGAGTTATTTATCAGAGGTTAATTACATGTTAAGAGACCCGTGATAATTATGTTAAGCTCATATAATTAATTTACCTAATTACTTTAGCAGAATTACTATATTCTTAGGACAAATTAAAAGGGAGAAATTAGCAAATTGATTCAAAATGCTTTGAGTTATTTATTAGAGGTTACTTAGATATTAGGGAACCCGTGATAATTATGTTAAGCTTAGATAATTAATTTACCTAATTACTTTAGTAGAATTACTCTATTTTTAGGACAAATGAAAAGAGAGGAATTAGAAAATTGGTTTTAAATGCTTTGAATTATTTAGCAGAGGTTCATCACATCTTAGAAAACCTGTGATAATTATTTAAAGCTCAGATAATTAGTTTATCTAATTATCTCATTAAAATTACATTAATTTTAGGGGATAATAAAAGGAGGAAAATGGTAAATTAATCCAAAAACCTTTTATATAATTATCAAAGGTAGAACTTTAGCGGTTGCCTATCCTTTCTATAAGTTCAGGGACTTCGTTTGTTTGGTGGATTGATGCGATTTTCTTGTGGCGTCGTGACTAGTTTTTTTTGCTTGACGTGCAGTTGAGTGTTGCTTTGAGGGGATGGGAATAGAGGGAGCTTTTGAGGGATTTTTTTTCTAGATTTTTGCTCAACTCAACAAAATTTTAAAAAAAGCTCAATTCGCTCCAAAATCAATTTTTGGAGCGAGCTTTTTTTTCTCTTTCTCTCCCCCTCTCTCTCTCTCTCTCCATCTATCTCTCTCTCTCTCTCTCTCTCTCTCTCTCTATATATATATATATATATATAGATATATATTCATTTATTTATATAGATGTGTGTGTGTGTGTGTGTGTGTGTACACACACAAGTATAATTTCCCGCCACTCCGATGGCGGTGTTGCCTTTAACAAAAATTTTATTCAAAAGAAAATGTTACCTTAACTGCTTACCGTGTGAAAGTCTCTCTAATCTCTCTCTCTCTACATACACACACCACGGACTTGCTCACACTATCTATTAAGAAAAAGTGAGTGAGAAAATAGCTTCCTACCAAACCATGACCATCTAAGGCTCAGAAAGAGGAGACAAATTAGATCTCTTCACAATGTCAGAGCACTCTCCCGTAAGCTAATTACTTTGGAGAGTCCATCTATATTAGGGGGCTCAAATGCACTCACGTAGGTGCCCATAAACCCCCTCAATAGTCAATTTCTTATGCGTCAGCCCCTCTTTGTTGGCACATAGCATAGTTTTGTGGAATGGGAACTAGGTGTAAAGGAGAATGGTTAATGTAGGGGGTCCTTCAAGCACCCCCAGTGAAAAGTCATGTTACCCCCAACTTCTCAACAAGTTGGTGCATTTTCTTGATAGTAGGCTATGGAGCATGTATATTTCCTTGGAAGGGCCTCCTACAATGCCTTTATGGGGTCTATTGGGGAGCCTTCTTAGACAACAAACACATTTGAGAGAGAGAGAGAGAGAGAGAGAGAGAGAGAGAGAGAGAGAGAGTCAAACTAGCATATTTTCTATCGAGGGAGTAAGGTAGAGGAGCGAGTTAAGAGATAGTATTAAGCTCAATCTTTTATAATACCCCATTTTACACACCAATGGACATGGGTTCATCTCATTTGCAGGCAATCACAGGTTTCCACGTCAAGTCTCATCCGCGAGGGTTTTAAAGTTGCCCCTTGTTGTACTAAATTGACTGGAGACCCTTATTTTTGTGACGATTTCTATTTTGCAGATTATATCCATCATCAAGCATCTCTTGCGCTCTTCAGGATTGGATTTGCTACTCATATGCTCACAATGATGAATGCAAGCTTAAGAAGAGGTCCAGAACATACTTAAAAAGAGCTTTAGAAAGATTTATTTTTGTAGGTGGGATTATACTCAACTTTTTGTCCAAATTATGGGCAAAAGAGATTATAATCAAGGGAAAAGTCTAGAAGACAATAGCTCACCGGATGTGGCAAAACTCAACAAACATACATGAGAATTGGGGAAGAGGAAGGGGAATCCCTCTCATGCATTAGCTTTTTCCTTTGATCATCTCTGGCTATCTTGCATGGCATTCTCATAGTAGAGTGGTTGGAGCAAAGATGTCAGTTGAGAGAGAGAGAGAGAGAGAGAGAGAGAGAGAGAGAGAGAGAGAGAGAGAGAGAGAGAGAGAGAGAGAGAGAGAGAGAGAGAGAGAGAGAGAGAGAGAGAGAGAGAGAGAGAGAGAGAGAGAGACCCAATTGGGCTCCTGGCAATAGTGCTTCCTGCCATAGCCATACCTTGGTGCAAGTGCACGGTTTGTGCAGAGAAAGGGTGCAAAGAGATGAGCTTGTTGCTCTTAATCCTTGCTTCTACTAATGTACAAGGTGAATTATTTGCAGTGAAAGGTGCGGCTGTCTCTCTCAGCTACAAGGAGCACCCTTATTGTATCAAAAAGCAAGACCCTGCTTCAAATTCCACACTCCATAGCATACATGAGAATTGGGGAAGAGGAAGGGGAATCCCTCTCATGCATTACCTTGGTGCAAGTGCACACTTTGTGTAGAGAAAGGGTGCAAAGAGATGAGCTTGTTGCTCTTAATCCTTGCTTCTACTAATGTACAAGGTGAATTATTTGCAGTGAAAGGTGCGGTTCGTCTCTCTCAGCTACAAGGAGCACCCTTATTGTATCAAAAAGCAAGACCCTACTTCAAATTCCACACTCCATAGCATACATGAGAATTGGGGAAGAGAAAGGGGAATCCCTCTCATGCATTACCTTTTTCCTTTGATCATCTCTGGCTACCTTGCATGGAATTCTCATAGTGGAATGGTTGGAAACAAAGATGTCAATTGAGAGAGAGAGAGAGAGAGAGAGAGAGAGAGAGAGAGAGAGAGAGAGAGAGAGAGAGAGAGAGAGAGAGAGACCCAATTGGGCTCTTGGAAATAGTGCTTCTTGCCATAGCCATACCTTGGTGCGAGTGCATGCTTTGTGCAGAGAAAGGGTGCGAGGAGATGAGCTTGTTGCTCTTGGTCCTTGCTTTAACTAATGTACAAGGTGAATTATTTGCAGCGAAAAGTGCGGGTGTCTCTCTCAGCTATGAGGATCACCCCTATTGTACCAAAAAGCAAGACCCTGCTTCAAATTCTACACTCCATAGCATTTGGGGCACACAAACAATCTCCTCTTTACAGCTCACCAATCATCACTGCATGATCTCTTCAAAAAATTTCCGTGCTTATCAAAGGGGTGGGCGCTAGTGCCCACTTGAACATGAGAGAGAGAGAGAGAGAGGGTGGGGGGAGAAGGAATTATTCATATATATATATATATATATATATATATATATATATATATATATTGTGGTGTACACGGGATGAAGACCAAACTAGGCTTCCCCTTGCATCCGAGAGCAGCTCCTTATATTAACTTGAGAGGTAGTTACAAGTAGGTTTTTGGACTAGACTCGACATGACTAAAAGGACTGCATCAACTCCAACGCCTCATCCAGGGGGAGTGAACATACAACGGCTTAAGGGCTAGGGACTGAACTTGGGGACTAGACTCATCATCATGCCAAAATCGTCAAGGCATGGAACTCATACATCTCGCTTGTGCAAACATTAGGTCTCTATCCCAATGAAATGGACAAGACGAGGAAGGAATGAGGCCTGGGGGCGATATTTTTGCGACATACATCCCTTCCCGAAGGAGCTTGGTGTGATGGTAACGGTTATTCAACAAAAACTACATTGCGAAAGGAACCAAAGATGAAAACACTATCACTAAACACCTAAAAAGAAAAGGATAAACTCTGGGATTGCGACTCTCGATCACAATTATGAAAGACTGGACACCTCTGCACCAATGATGCAACAACTCCTATGTCTGTGAACAATGACCGCAAAATAGATGCAACATCTCCTGCTTGTTCAAATGTATTGAAAGCAGTAATGACTGAAAATAGACCTCATCAGTAGGACTTCTTTTTGGCTGTTTTAACTTCTCAAGATTGTGCATAACCTTTGGGGTTGCAGAAGCATGTTTGACCATCGTTATGGCTTCTTGGAGGGCAAGACTGAATTATACATGCAGGAAAACTTGGCGAGCATCAGTGTGAAAAATAATGACCTCCAAAACCAGTCACCATGAATCAGCTAAGGACGAATGCACTCTGGCCTTGATGGTGGGAGTACTCGTTGTGGTGTTCTCATACCTTTCTTGATGAAAGCAGAAAGGCAAGCAAGCACGAACTCATGAGTGTAGCGTAATATGAGGAAATGAGCATAATGTGGTCAGGCTCTTTTAACTCCTTGAATTGCTTCTCTCTCTCTCTCTCTCGGCTTCTTTCTCTGCTTGCATGACGTCAATGAAGTCAGTGCGATGAGAACTATTACAAAGGAATGCACTGGCTGTGCAAAGTGCAGGCAAGGAGAGAAACTTGCAGAAGAACTCAAGATGGTGAGGAAACTTGCAGAAGAACTCAAGAGGGCTCAGAGCACGAGGGTGTTGATTGCTGGGAATGCAGAACCGAACAGAAAGTGGAGCAGCAGTGTTTTGCGTCCAAGAAGGGGTAGACAATCACTCTCCACTATTACATTTGCTCCTATCAAATACTCTTTGTCACATTTCAAAGCTGTGACGTAGTGATTCTTGATCTTGTCGTGATGATGCCGGACTCAGAGTTTAGGTTGGCGCAGTGTCGTGATGATGCCGGACGCAGAATTGAGGCTGGCTAGTAGCTACCACCTTTATCACCAAGTCACAGTAAACTTGGGTCGATGAAGGCAAAAAACAATGCAGAGAGCTGGCTGCAATCAGGCAAGCTAGGGCTGCAAGAAAGAGACGCGCATTACCACCTGAGAGAGAGACTAGCTCCAAGGTCGTAGTGTCTCCAGACAGCAATCGTAATGATGACGCAAAGTTGCTGAGCCTCCTCCAACCGATGCTTCAGCTTCTTTCACAGGGCATGCGTAATGCAGGTGCGGGTATGAGGAAAGGGGAGGAAGGGCTCAAAGACGCAGTAAATATTGGACAGGCTGTTAGTCCAAGGCGGGGGATGCAGAGGGAGTTGTCCGCGGCAAGTTATAAAATGTAGCAGCGTCACTTGTGTGCCAAGGCCACCAGCGAGAAACAAATAGAAAGCCAAGGCCAAGGCCCATGAGCAATTAGAAAGGGGCATCTATGGGGTTGGCGAGTTCCATGGGGAGCTACAATCAGGTGGCAGCTAGCCTGTGTCAAGGAGGAAGGTTGCCATGCCAGTAGAAGCAAACCCAAGAACCTTAGAAAAACTAACCCACCCAATCAAGAAAGTGCCCGTCTCCTCCACCAATGTGGAGGAGACGGGCACTTTCTCAACCCAAAACTTTAAAAAGATGTCCATCTTTTCCTCCCTAAGGGGGGAGGTGTGGTGTGTGGTCGTGCAAGTAGAGTCCGGCCACCTAGTGTGGTCGGACATGTTATGGTTGTAACTACCTCTCATGATAATATAAGGAGGTGCCGGAAGAGAGAGAGACACACTCAGTTTGATCCACTTTAATCCTGTGAACTCTACAATATATAGATTGTAGCGATAATTACCAAAGTACCCCTCTATTTGCAAAAGAATCCAAAATACCCCTTCAATCTCAAAAAGTCCCAAAATACCCTTGTCTATACTTCCATATCTATACTATATATAATGCAGCTTAAAATTTTCTAGGAAGGAGAGGGCATCCACATGTCACACTCTGGTTCATTTCAGAGAAAGCCTTAGAAAACATTTGGGTTGAAATGCAAAAGTAGAAAATGAAAAGACATAGTCTTGAGTTCTGTCAAAAAGTTTAGTACTTCATCTATATCTATATTATTTATAGTCCTTGTCAAGGCCATGAAGTTTCACTCCAGCCACTGTTCAAAAAAGTCAATTTCACAACATACAAAATTTTCTTTAGGGTAGATTCAAAGAGGAAATTTTTCAAAATAATCGGTATTTTTTACAATGCACCTCTATTTTCTTAAATTATTCAAGCATAGTTTTTTCTTTTCCCCCTCCCTTCAACGAATTGTTTTGAGTTTTCAGCCCGCTCAAGGCGAATCTAAGACACTTTTTTTAACACCGACTCTAACCTTCAAATTTGAAGGGTGACTACTTGTATTTTGTAAAGGGTTGCTCTACTTTGCATTTTGAAGGCCATAAAGACTGCAAAGCACTACATGGCATGTGCATGCTCAAATGGGATCATGGGTGGAGGTGAGGGATCACGACATGCATGCATTGTAGACCATGTGATCAACACACAAATTTACAAATCAGTCTGCACTTCCAATGTAATGCATTGGAGTACCATGCTCTTCAGTAAAAGCATGCGGGCGTGGTGGTTAGAGTCCATGCCTTGAACGGGGCAAGTCGTGGCTTTGACGTGCAAGGTGTGAGACAATCTTGACTGGCTTGAATTTACTTGCTGGCCCAAATTTACTTTTTCGCACTGAATTTACTCATCAAACTCAACAATTTGAGTCTGATGATCCAAGAATGACCCCCACCATCCATCCCATTTGGATGTGCCCGTGCTAGATAGTGCAAAACTCCCTTTTCCTTTCTATACAAATGCACGCCTAGCCTTAAAATTTATACTTGAGCTTCAAAAAATGTAGAACTTACAAAGATTCCACACATTGTATAACGTTGAAGTAAAATCTCGCACTTGGCACCTCCATGTATAATTGTCCTTCTAGCCCCAAGAATGTGCACATTGCACATTGTAGCTTTGTGCAAAGGGACATAGTCGAATGGTGTCAGAGTTGAATTGGCATGTGTGTGTGTGTGTGTGTGTGTGTGTGTGTGTGTGTGAGAGAGAGAGAGAGAGAGAGAGAGAGAGTGATCTTGAATAGGACCTACCAAAAAAGTATTTTTTAATCAAGAGAATCTTATAAAAAAAGTTTACACGATAAAAATCTTTTGAATTTTAAGTTGAAATTTAAAGAATTGAGGATATTTACACTAAAACTTACAAAATCTTACCAATTTTTTTCAAGGTGAGCTTGAAATCTAGCCAAAAATTTACACTTTTAGTGGTAAAAATACACTAAACCTTTGCAAACATTGGAAATCTCAAATAGCCCCAAAATGGAAGAGTATAATAGACACACGCACACACAGGCGTTCAAGTTGAGATCCCTTGGTGTGTGTGTGTGTGTGTGTGTGTGTGTGTGTGTGTGTGTGAGAGAGAGAGAGAGAGAGAGAGAGAGAGAGAGAGAGAGAGAGAGAGAGAGATAGATAGATAGATAGTTCTATTATCGTCCTGGGAGGTCAAATATGACCTATGGGACCAAATGAACATGTCACGTGGTGTGGGTGGAGTTCATAAGTGTGAAAGAGAGAGAGAGAGAGAGAGAGAGAGAGAGAGAGAGAGAGAGAGAGAGAGAGAGAGAGAGAGAGAGAGAGAGAATTCCAACCCACCAAAAAAAGGAATTCCAAAAAACTTAAATTTGGCCAAGACTTGAAGCTGGAGAGAGAGAGAGAGAGAGAGAGAGAGAGAGAGAGAGAGAGAGAGAGAGAGAAAGAGAATTTTTGATGTCATAGAAACACATCAAGAGATCTCAAAGCTCTATTTGACAAGTCTTGAACTTAAGACCTGGTATTTAAGAGAGAACTGTGATAACCAATCTACCACACTCAAAGGTTACTATAGTTTCCTTTTCTTATTCACTGAGAGAGATCCCAAAGATCTACCCGAAAACTATTAAACTAAAAACTTTGTGTGTGTGTGTGTGTGTGTGTGTGTGTGTGTGTGTGAGAGAGAGAGAGAGAGAGAGAGAGAGAGAGAGAGAGAGAGAGAGGGGGGGGGGGGGGGGGGGGGGGCAAGGATAGAGAGAGAAGAAGAGAATTTTTATTGTCATAAGAGCAATCCAAACAGATATCAAAAGTCACAAGATCTCAAGCACCTCAATCATCAAGCATCTCAAGCACCTTAGTCATCAAGCATGACAAGGAGGACAATCACCTCGAGCTGGGTCGGGTTCCCGCGCCTCAAGCTCAGCCCTAGCTTACCTAAGGTCAAAGGACTTTTACACATATTATTGGAGGTCTTCAATGAAGCTAACCCTAAGGTATTATGCTCCAGTGGTTAGCCTTGCTCTTGTCTGCAACCCCAAAGAAAAGACTTGGAAAACCAAATAAAATTCTGAAAGGGTCAAGGATGAAGAAGCTGCAAACCTGCATGGGACTTTTCAGAGAAATCAGAAAGGCACAGAAATGTGTATATTTATGCATACCAAAGCTGCCCTTCCAGAGGATGGTGAGGTCCATATGTGATGAAGCTACCTGGGGCACCAAAAGGTGGAAGGTGGTGGCATTAATGGCTCTACAGGAAGCAGCAGAGGACTTCCTACTGGAGTACTTCAGTGACATGACCATTGTTGCAGCCCATGGCCACAGGGTTACTATAATGGACAAAGATAGTGAGACATTGAAAAGAATAAGGTGGAGGTATGACAAACTGCTGGTCCCCAATGTCTGCAAGGATAAGAAAATGAGGGAAATTTTGTTATACCCCCCGGAGCTAGTGCCACAGCTCACAGTTGTAGATGTCACACATGATGTGAATACAAGGGCAAGGGCAGAGACTATTGCTCGCCAAACAGAGGAAATGAGGGAAGCAGAGCTTAAGGAGAAGGCAAAAGTAGCAGTGGAGTCCCAGAAACAAACAGAGTGCAATGTGACCCTGTCTATAGAGGCAATGAATCAAGAAACTCTACTTTCAATGAAGAATGGTTTGCTTGCAGAGTTACCATTTGTAGATGGAACCAGAAAGCTAGCTCTGGAAAAGGTGGACATTGATTTATTGCAAAATCCAGATGCTGAGATTTCAGACACAATTATCTATGCTTGCCTTAAGTAAGTGTTACTATCTTGCTAGCTTTGAAAACTCAGATAATAGGTTTGCTAACTCAGGTAGAGTCTCTGCAGCCTGATCAAAAGTCACTTCCCATTGCACACTCACACAGAGGTGTTTCTCCTTGATCCACAAATGTCTGTAATTATTAGACAAAAGAATAGTCCATCTGGGACCTTTGAGAGCTGGTTTCTCCACTGTGCTATGCTGGAAGTTACTGTGATCATCTTCCCATATGAGAACAACCATCACTGGAGTCTCATATGCCTTGATGTTGACCAACCAGTAGTGTGGGTGTTCAATTCAATAAAAGGAACCCACCCTGAAATTAGGCTGTAAGTGTCTTGTATCAAAAAGTGTTTATTATAGATATCCATGTAAATTTGAAGCCTCATGCTAACATCTTGACATTGCTTTGTGCAGTTGTATAAAGAGGTTGTTGCTTGCCTATGGCAAGCTATGTGGAAGGTATGAACTATACAAGGCCCCAATCAAAGAAGTACCTGTCCCAAATCAAACCGATGGGAATTCTTGCGGCTGGAGATGTCTTCTCCATGCAGAATATGTCCTGCAAAGCTACTTTGCATTAAAACCTTTCATGACTAAGGTACCCATTTGGCAATGCATTCAGTTAGTTTTGGTTTAGTCTATAAAAGAATTCTGATCATGTGGTCTTTCAATTTTGCAGAGTGCTTTAAAAAACTACACATATGATTATTTGCAAAGATACCGGGTAAGTTTAATACAACACCTGCTTACTATGTCTAGCCCTAGAGAGCTTGAAGATAGCGGCTTGGATGAGCGCACTATTGATCTTACAAAACATGACGTGCCACCACGACAAACCCCTACATCCGATACAGTGGAATCGCATCGGGCCGAGGGTGTCATATCAGCAGAAGATCAAAGAGTTGAGGATGAGGAAAGGACAAATGAGCATATGGAAGCTGCTAAGGTTCAACCGGAGGAGACAATGAAAGAGCCAAGTCAGCCAGTGGAAGAGCCAAAAGAGCCTATGGCTGAAACCCAAGATGAGGAAAGCAGGCCTATAGATGAGCAAAAGGATATGGATGAGGAAAGCAGGCCTAGGGATGAGCAAAATGATATGGATCAGGGAAGGATGTATGAGGCAACCCGATCAAGCTTGAATCAGGCAGAAAGGGCCATGGGGGAGACCCCTCATGAAGATTTGAATGATGACTATGAAGATAAAGCGGAGGAGAGCAACAACGACATGAACACTACAGAGACCCAGTATGGACCCTTGCTACCTGTAGATACGGTTGTTCCGGTAATGTCTATTCAAGTATGGTAAAATATGTTCAGCTTCTAACTACTTATATGTACTTGTCAACTTTTACAGAGGTTGATTATCTTGGACGTCAATGGATTGCTGCTGATGCGGGTGCCTCGCGGTGACAGAGGACCCTTTGAGGATTTGCAAACGTTTCGGATGGGAACTTGTCGAGTCGTGGTTCGTCCAGGAACCAAGGAATTTATTCAGTTTCTTCTTCCGCGCTTCAGAGTTGGCATATGGTCTTCAATGCAAAGGCAAAACTTATCGCCACTAGTTGCAATAGTTTGCAGTGTATGCCAAGCTCACACGTCAGATTTTGCCTTTTTGTATGATCAAAGAAAATGCGTTACCGTTGAGGGCCACTACCACCCTAAAAAACCAGGATTACCTCTTTTGTACAAACCGTTTAGCCAAATCGGTGTACCCTTTGATGCAACTAATACACTACTAATTGACGATACTCCTGAAAAGGGAGAACTAAATCCGCCGGGAACAACTATCTCACCACCTTCTTTCGAGGGGCATTCCTTCGATTTTTACCTTGAAGACATTTTGATTCCATACTTACAGAAATTGTATCTCAGTCCATTGTTCACGAACGAGTTTGTACTTTCTAATGAATTAAGATGATTCTTCTATCTGTCTTTGTCTTGTCTAACATATATATATATATATATATATATATATATAGAGAGAGAGAGAGAGAGAGAGAGAGAGAGATTTGACGTGGTAAAGAAATGTATTTCAAGCACACTTTTTCAAAGGGCACAATTGAAAAATGAGATCAATAAACTTCATGTCTTGAAAGTCATTTGTATACACTTGGGTTTACAAGAATATCTGTTACATTGACACTACTTCAACCCGACCATCCAACTCTTTGCACAAAATATCTTTTTCTCTTCGCCGCATCACCTTACGGCCAGCTAAGAAAAAGGAAAAATCTGATAGTTCCCAATCCATTGACTCTTCAATGATATCATTTCGCAAATGCTGAAGATTGCATAGCTCCCTTATTGTAACCACCAATAGTAGGCCATGCTCTTTATCAATCACTTCCACATCCACAGTAGGATTATCTTCCAAACCTGCAGAAACCTGGTCCATAGGAATGTACTTACCGTTTAGCATTTGTGATCGCATATACCAAAATGAGAGTAACAGTGATTGACTTGCAATCATGTACTTGACAACTAGAGTATCAAGCGCGACCTCGCACCGTAAACCAATCTCTTCCTTTGCATACCATCCTTTGTCAAGAAGTTTGTAACAGGATGACTGCTGAAATGACTTGCACATGAACATAGTTTTTGTAACTCTGATGTTGTAGCTATGAAACAGCTCTATGAAGAGTGCAACAGGACAAAAGTTTGCAATTCTAACCAGTTTGGTAGGAATAGAGCTACGTAGAGACCTTTGTATATCCTTGTAGAGCTTACTTCGCATTGCCTCCACCATTGTTTCCTCGGGAACTGGCCAGTCCACAGTGTTCCAATCGGTTGGTAGAGGCAGTTTCACCAACATGCCATTCTTATTCCCTGAGCTGAGTTGGTAAAAGTGGTCATAAAAAAAGATTCCCTCATCAGCCAATCTTTTGCTGCTCCTCTCTCAGTACTGTAGAGAACCAATATGGGCATGTACAACATGGAAGAGGCCTATTATGCACTCCACAGGCTCCCATTGCTCATAAGAAGAGGGATAAACATCTGCAATATATATAAGAAGAGTTAAACTAAGAGTATCAATAAGTACAAATGACAAATCTAATTTAATTGAGTTGTGAAGAGTAGAGACATTACTCATAACAAGCGGGAGAAACATTGCAAAATATATAAGAAAAGTTATAATGAGAGTATCAGTAAGTTCCCTCATCAGCCAATCTTTTGCTGCTCCTCTCTCAGTACTGTAGAGAACCAATATGGGCATATACAACATGGAAGAGGCCTATTATGCACTCCACAGGCTCCCATTGCTCATAAGAAGAGGGATAAACATCTGCAATATATATAAGAAGAGTTAAACTAAGAGTATCAATAAGTACAAATGACAAATCTAATGTAATTGAGTTGTGAAGAGTAGAGACATTACTCATAACAAGCGGGAGAAACATTGCAAAATATATAAGAAAAGTTATAATGAGAGTATCAGTAAGTTCACATGTCAAGAGTACTTACAATTGCAACGTGGTTGATGTATATCTGATACATTTCCACCGTTTGCTATCACCTCTGGATGGGTAAACACATGTTGAACAAGAACTTCCTTTACAGATCTTTTGCCGATCTCAACTTTGAAATCCAACACCCTGGCCTTCCATGCTGAGTGGTAAACGTTGATACCACTAGACCTCTTGGGTCTTCTTGGTTGCATGAGGACCCATGAACCTTTGTTTATCCTTTGTCCAACCCATTGGTTGTCTGCACTTATTGAAGCTGGTATTGTAATTGAGGATATGCTACTACTTGGTCTTCTAGGCAAAGTGCCGTTGTTGGTTGTTGGTGTGAGAGACAGTAAACACCTTGAGGCTCTTGGGCGAGAAGACGTGGATGCCATAACTCTCAGAGAAAAGCTTTAGTGGAGGGAGATTCACTTTGAAAGCATTCTAATGGAGGGAAAGTGTTTTAAAATTCCAATATCTTGTGCGGGCTTAATGGTCACCCTCCAGTACGTTAATGACCATGAGAGAATATCAGAAGTGGGACCACACGCAAGCACCTAAAAGCTCGGTAAAAGGAAGGAAATTACTATGCTACAATCCTAGTTTCGTGAAAGTTTTATGCTATTTTCCTATTTTTTGAGTCTTTCCAGGTACTTTCCTACGTAACGTAGCCTTCATGCTCATTGGACGCGCTCTATTTTTCTCTCTCTTCATATGGCCCTCCAAATGACCTCCGAAATTTCCTAATGATGTTCAGCATTCGCTCATTGGATTTGAGTCTTTGAATCTTGTATTCTATGGTATTCCCTTCTTGAAGAAAATTTTTGCTTGAAGGCATGCATCCAGGCATTACATTGGACCCCAAATAGCTTTGAGAGATCCCGTAGTATAAGCATAAGTTGAGAGATAAGTTTCTCTTTGAACTTTTCAAAAGTATTTTTTTCTCTTTGTAGTCCATGTACACTTCACGTTCTTTTTTGTTAAGTCATGTATTGGACCTGCTATAAGCATGAATTCTTCCTATGAAGCATCTCTAGTATGCACTCATACCTTTAGAGCTTCGTAACTTATGTAGACTCCTTGGATTAGGCCATCTTTTAAATACCTCTACCTTTTGTGGCTCCATACAAATACCACCTTTAGAGATAATGTGACCTAATTATTGAATCTCTTTAAAAAAATCCACTTTTCTTTTGGTTAGAGGAAAGCCTAATCTCTCTCAAAACTTACCGGTTCATGCTATTGCCTTTTGAACTCCTCTTGTGGAGCTTATAAAGCTCAATAAGGAGGCTTATTAGGTAGTGAGCTTCATGGTAAAAGCTCCATTTCATGGTCATTGTCCCCTCATTGTGGAGATAGCTCACGGGGGTATCATCAATAAAAACATTTTGGAATCCATTTAGGAATGTAGAAAATTCTAATTTCTCTTGATTCCCGTCTTTTTTTTTATTGTTATTGGTTGAAACATTGAATTCATTTACAGACTTTTCAACAAAATTCATGTATATGAATATACAGATTTTCATTAACTTACGAAAAGCATGCATATTTACATGGTATAGGATGCTACTCAACTCATAAACATGTATGTACATATCTCCTAGCTTAGGAAAAACAAAAGCCTTTTGCTATGAGCATCCTCTTTTGGAGTTTCCAGCATAGAAACTCAAGGTGGATTGTTGCGTGCATTTATTTGGGGACAAGCACGATAGACATGCCCTTGCTATCCACACTTGTAGCATTTGTTATCCTTACGATAACACTCTAGCTCTGTTGGAGAGAGTCTATTCTTACCTTTGTAGACTCCTTTCTCCTTAGCGTTGGGAAACAAGTTGGACTTATCCAACAATCAGCCCCTTAAGCGAAAATTTTTCCATTGTACAATTAGACATTCAAGAGATTTTTCTTCTATAAACCATGAGTTTTTGATGTACTTATAACCTTGGGTTTTAGGTTTACTCTACAACCAAGGGTTTTAGACTTTCCCACAACCTACTGCTACTTAGAGAGATTTTTCTAGAGTCTTTTCTCCTAGAAACAAGTTGGGCTTATCCCAACAATCAGCCCCTTAAGCCAAAATTTTTCCATTTTACAATAAGACATTCAAGAGATTTTTCTTCTATAAACCATGAGTTTTTGATGTACTTATGAACCTTGGGTTTTAGGTCTACTCTACAATCAAGGGTTTTAGACTTTCCCGCAACCTACTGCTACTTAGAGAGATTTTTCGTGACCGAAGGTGTAGGTAAATGTAGTCACCAAATTGCAAGGTTTTTTGTTGACTGTCAAACCTTGGGTCTAGATTCACATAATAGCCTAGTCGAAAGAGATAGGTTTCTAGGTTAGGGTTACCATATCTAAGAGAGGCAGTGTGTATAGCTTTTATACGACCATTTTGATGTCATAGCCTTAAAAGAAATATTTTGATCTTCTTTCCAATCCGATTTTGGCATTATCATTCTTTATGTCAAAGAATTGATATTAAAGTGCAAAAAATCAAATATTAACTAGAATAATTAATGAAGCATGATAATTGCAAAGCAAGCATTAACTTAGTTCAAATCACACATCACATACATGTACTAAAATTGAGAGAGAGAGAGAGAGAGAGAGAGAGAGAGAGAGAGAGAGAGAGAGAGAAAATTCAACACCAGATGAGGGCTAGGCTTTTTGGAGCCGCCCCCCCCTCCAGAAGGAATTTGTGCTGATATGATTATTCTTCAAGCATAATACAGAGAGCATATTCAAGCATGATAATTGCAAAGCAAGCATTAAATTAGATTTAAATCAAACATCACATACATGTGCTAAAACACACACACACACACACACACACACACACACACACAATTTGACACCAGATGAGGGCTAGGCTTTTTGGAGCCGCCTCCCCCTCCAAAAGGAATTTATGCTAATATGTTTATCCTTCTTCAAAAGAGCGTTAGGCGAGGTTTTTTCCTTTTCACAAGTTATTTAAAGAAATACATACTTCCAAAAATTTCTAAAAAATATCAATATTGGTCTTGAAAAAAGTCCCTTGAAAAGATAAAGCTAAATATATCTTCAAAATTTACATTTCCATTAAGTAGAAAAAGTTGCACTAAAATTCCTCCTTTGTGTTATATCTTCAAAAAGTAAATTTACATTAAGTAACAAAACCTCAACTAAACTTATCCCTTTTTTGTCATGTGCAATCAAAGTGGAACATTCATTCCATATAGAATAGAAAGTCTTTTGACTTTTCATTTGAAAAGGCTCTTATTTCTTACATTCTGCAAAGGCTGACATTTCTTACAATCTTACTCTTCACTTTTGCATTCTAGATTAGATGTTCTATAAGGTTTTCTTGAAGTGAACCAGGGAGTGACACATGGAGGCCCTCTCCTTCCTTGAAAATTTTAAGCTGCTTCATATATAGTACTAGTGTGTGACCCGTGCGTTGCTACAGTTAAGAAAGCATGGCCATTGTGTCACACACATACACATATTTCTAGGGGTTGTGTGTGTGTATGTGTGTACATGCGTGCACAGAAGTGAGGAGGGTGTACTTTAGTCCCTGTAATAACTTCAAAAATATTGCAATTCCCCCTCTCTTTCTTATTAGATCTTGAGATCAAGACTCGTCCAGTAGACTTTTGATATCAAGACTTTCGTCCAGTAGATGAGGGTGTACTTTAGGTTTTGTAATCACTTCAAAAATATTGCAATTCCCCCTCTCTTTATTATTAGATCTTGAGATCAAGACTCGTCCAAAAGATTGAGATGCTTGAGGTGCTTGACATGCTTGAGATGTTAGGGTTGCACTTGAGGTGAGAACCCAGCCCAAGCTTAAAGTGCTTAAGGGCCAAGCTTGTGGTGGAAACTGGGCCTATGCATGAGGAGTTGAGGTGTCAAAAAGTCAAAGATTCAATCCCTACAAGGAGGGGGCGAGCCCTACATGAGGGGGGATGAGAGAGAACACCCACACACTCACACAAGGCATGCATGGTACAAAGAAAGCAAAAGGGACACTTGTCAAGTTCCTCCTTATGTTGCCCTCATGGTGTGCCTAAAGCCTATTGGTTGGCCACCCAAGGGGTCCAATGATAATTTAGGGGATTTAATTAATTGATTTTTCATTTATCAAGTCCTCTCTCTCAAAGGGGAAAGGGGGACACTTGTCTCAAGGCTACCCTTGCTGCTTGTAATGCCTCTTGCTTATGATTGTGGAGGGGTCCAATGAGCTTCAAGCATGAGATACAAGGGGGGGTCGACCCAAGCAAGCTAGGGGGTTGCTTAGGGGGTATACTCACCCACACACACTCACAAACACTCTCATTGTGTGCTATGCAAGGTGCAAGAGCTCCATCTCCTTCTCCAAGCTCCTTGAGAAGTTGAGAGCCTACACCAACACTCTTGGCTATGGAATGCAAATCCAACCAAGAGCTATGCTTCAATGCTTAAGCTTTCCATCTTCTCCATCTTCAGTACTATGCTATTATGTATGCTAAGCAAGAAGAGTGATGATAAGTGAGGAATTATGTAATGGAATTTGCCTATTCAATTTGAGAATAGCGGAATTTAATGAGAGTACTTTGAAGAAATGATTTTGTGATCATAGCGGGTAGACATAATTGAAGATAGCAACATAATCATAGCAATTAGTTAACTTGGCATAGACAATACTTTTGCAAGAGAGAGAATTTAGAGAACATGACAACAGTTGAGGACCGGATTTATGTGGAGCCGCTCCCCCCTCCAATAGGCATTTGTATTATGATTTCTCCCATAAGAGAGACTTGGTACATTACAATCTTTGTGTTCCTTGTGACCTAGGTGATGCCATGAAGATGGACGGCTTCATGCATCACAAACATAACATAAACTTGAAGAAAGCTTTAACTATCCCAAGCCTCAGTCCCAAGACCTCAAACACCTTCGAAGGTGGAGAGAGCTAGCAGGGAATGAGGGTAGGGAAGAGGAAGAAGAAACATTTCGTAGGAGAAAGAACTAGTTCCTCACTTATCATACTCTTTTTGCTAGCATACATAATAGCATAGTAATGAAGAAGAAGAAGATGGCAAGCTTAAGCATTGAAGCATGGCTCTTGGTTGGATTTGCACTCCATAGCCAAGAGTGTTGGTGTAGGCTCTCAACCTCTACTTGCTTGGAGAAGGAGAGGGAGCTCTTGCACTTTGCATAGTACACAATGAGAGTGCTTGTGTGTGTGTGTGGGTGAGTATACCCCCTAAGCACCCCCGTAGCTTGCTTGGGTCGACCCCCCCTTGTAGCTCATGCTTGAAGCTCATTGGACCCCTCCAGGCCTAGCCAATCACAAGCAGGAGCCATTACAAGCAACATGGGTAGCCTTGGGACAAGTGTCCCCCTTTCCCCTTTGAGACAGAGGACTTGATAAATGAAAAAAAACAATTAGATAATTCAAGTAATTTATCATTGGACCCCTTTAAAGCCTAGCCAATAGGCTTCAAGCAACACATGAAGGTAACATGGGTAGGGACCTGACATGTGTCCTTGCTGCCTCTTCAAGCAGGGGCTTTCCTTGTGAGTGTGAGTGTGTGTTCTCTCTCTAATCCCTAGGAAAAGGGCTCGCCCCCCCTCTTGTAGGGATGCTTTTGACTTTAGGAGCTCAAGCACCTTAGTCATCAAGCATGACAAAGCACTTGGACTAGGGGGTATTCCCACAAGCATCTCAGGCAAGCATGTCAAGGCACCTCAAGCACCTTAATCAAGCGACAAGTCAAGCACCTCAAGCATGGAGTAAGTCAAGCACCTCAAGCACCTTAATCAAGCACCTCAAGCAGGACAAACACCTCAAGCAGGACAAACACCTCAAGCACGACAAGCACCTCAAGCAGGTCAAGCACGTCGAGCTTGGGCCAGGTTCCCACCTCAAGCTCAGCCCCAGCTTACCTAAGGTCAAAGGACTTTTACACACATTATTGGAGGTCTTCAATGAAGCTAAACCTAAGGTCTTATGCTCCATTGGTTAGCCTTGCTCTTGATAGACCATCTCCCATTTGGGCCCCTTTACTATTGGCCCCGTGTTGAGATAGATCTATAAGCACATATCTATATCTAAACACTTGTTCCAATTTATTCTCCCACATTAAGTGATCAATTTAATATGAGAAAATCATTTGGGTTGGTTAGATATTAGATTTTATGACAAATTATGTCTTTCTCCTATGGAATACTTCTTCTTCCTCTTCCCTACCCTCATTCCCTACTAGCTCTCTCCACCTTCAAAGGTGTTTGAGGTCTTGGGACTGAGGCTTGGGATAGTTAATGCTTTCCACAAAGTGCATGTTATGCTTATTGCAAGAAGGCTAATGGTTTATTGCAAGTAGATTAGTTACTTATTGCAAGTAGATTAATTGTATTGCAAGGTAGATTAATTGTTGCTTTAGGCACAAGTTGATGCATAAAAGTATACATCCTCATGCACTCAAATGATTTAGGGAACACAAAGACTAATGATGTTCACAAGTTCTTGATTGTTTTCAACCTAAGATTGATTGTTGATATTATGCAAAAGCTTGGTGTATAAAGCTTCCATCTCCATACTGCCAAAGAGGTCTCAAGGAACACAAAGATTGTATTGTATCAAGTCTCTCTTAATGAGAGAATCTATAATACAAATGCCTTTTGGAGGGGGGACCGGCTCCACATAAATCCGGTCCTCAACTGTTGTCATATTCTCTAAAATCTCTCTCTCTCTCTCTCTCTCTCTCTCTCTCTCTCTCTCTCTTGCAAAGGTATTGCTCATGCCTAGTTAATTAAGTGTTATGATTAAGTTGCTACTACCAATTAAGTTCACCATCTATGCTCTCAAAGTTGCTCACTCTAATTCTCTTAATTCCGTTATTCTCTAAGTTCATAGGCCATTTCCATTACAGAAATAGAGAAAGGAAATTGAGGAAAAAGCTCAAAGGTTATTTCAAGAAAGAAAAAATCAATTTTGACAGAGGTCAAACAGCTAGAACCAAAATTTATGGATAAAATCTATGAACCCATAAATTCCATCTTCGAAACCTTCCAAGTAGGATTAAAAGTGGTTCAAACCATGAAAACCAGATGGACAAATTATCCAATCCCTAATATGGAAGCAGAAAACCTGGAAGCTTTTCAAAATTTAATGAGAATCACACAAACAATGCTTTGAAGCATAAAAGCCAAAAGTTGAAATAATTGGAAACCCTATAAAAGGCAAAACAAAATTGGGACAAATTGAGATGAGAGTCACTAAATAACCACATGGTACTTTAGTTGAAAAAGAGGAACCTAAATCATAGTTACGAATAGCGAAGAAGGGTTAGAGAGAATTTCCCTAGTGGAGGAATATTGGCATGAAAACCTATGGGAGAAAGTGAGAGAGGTTAATGACAAAAGATTAACCTTGAAACTAGCTCTAATTGAAGAAGTATGGCTAGACCATCCACCTATGGAATTGGATAGATAATGTTTTTATGAAGATTGGGGATTAGAATGGTCAAGCCTCTCCAAAGCCCAAACATTCATAAACCTCTACCCTCATCCCTATGTAAGAATGAAGAAAAGTCTTTGGTGTGTAAGACCACTAAATTTAGTTGAGCAAAGCAAACCTTAGAAGTGGAAAACCTTCAGTCCACCAATAATATCAGCATCCATCTAGTGTACCATCACATTGTGTAAACTATTCAAAATTTAGTTGATTTTGTTTTTTGTGTAACACCACAAAATTTAGTTGAGCAAAGCAAACCTTAAGAGTAGAAAATTTTCAGTCACCAATAATATCAACATCCATTTGGTGTACCATCACATTGGGTAAACTATTCAAAAGCAAACCACACTTATCAAAGGATTTGCAAAACACATTTGAAAAAGTTGGAATCATAGGATTAACAAAGGGAAAAAGGCAAAGAGTTGCAAGGAAAAGAATCTCAAGACATTATTGTCAAATCTATTCCGATGAACATAGTAAAAACTAATGTGAAGGAAATGAAGGGAATACAACACTTCTTATGGAGTATAACAAAGTCAAATCCATGATTGTACTAGATAGTGGGGCTTGCATTGCCATAGCCACCAAAGCAATGTGGGAAGCCTGTGGGATACTAGCAATAAGACAATCAATAGTGAAATTGCAATTGGCAAATGGTCACATTAAACAAACAATGGAATTTATGGAAAAATGATAGTTAGCTCTTGTGGGATTGACTACCATCCTACCTTTTCCACTATAAAATTTTCAAACAAAATAAACTATGAAATCATTTATGAGGCATTTCTATTAAGCCATGATTAAGAAAATTACTACCTGTATCTAAAATAAGTAGGATCAGTTACAAGGGTAAACCTAAAAGACAATTCTCACAAGTTTGTCCTCAAAACATCCATCCAAGAGAGGTGATTCCAAAACCTCAATTTGAAACTAAATTGCCATCATGAATAAACAAAGACACTCCTAAAATACCAATAAGATGTTTGAGGTTTTCCTCATTCTTCATATCATTAAATATCTAATATCTAACCAAAAAAAATTATTTTCTCATATTAAACTGATCACTTAATATGGAATAATAAACGGAAACAAGGGTTAGAATATAGACATGTGCTTACGGATCTATCTCAACACGGGGCCAATGGTAAAGGGGCCCAAATGAGAGATGGTTTGTCAAAGAGCAAGGTTACCTAATGAAGCTTAAAAGACCTTAGGGTTAGCTTCGTTAGTGTTAAAAGTCCTTTGACCTTAAGCAAGCTAGGGCTCAGCTTGAGGTGGGAACCCGACCTAAGCAAGCTAGGGCGGTGCTTGAGGTGGGAACCTTAAGCAAGCTAGGGTCGTGCTTAAGGTGGGAACCCGACCTAAACTTAAGCAAGCTAGGACTGTGCTTGAGGTGGGAACTCCACCTAAGGTGCTTGTCATGCTGCATGACTAA
Organism: Adiantum capillus-veneris; assembly: GCF_014529385.1. Taxonomy (NCBI): domain Eukaryota; kingdom Viridiplantae; phylum Streptophyta; class Polypodiopsida; order Polypodiales; family Pteridaceae; genus Adiantum; species Adiantum capillus-veneris. The sequence goes on from NC_140952.1 coordinate 143,639,182, forward strand.
GGTACTTGAGGTACTTGTCACATTTAATGAGGAAGTTGCTTGAGAAGCTTCCTATGCATGGGGGTAAGATGCTTGAGTCAAAAAGAGAACCTACACAGTTAATGAGGAAGTTGCTTGAGAAACTTCCTATGCATAAAAATCTCAAAGTTAGGGGAATTATAAAAGAGCACATGGGACACATGTCAGACTCTCACTAAGCTTAACCACATGGTGTGCTTGAATGCTATTGGTTGGGTGAAAGAGGGGTCGAATGAGCTTCTACTTCCATCTAACAAATATCTAGATATTTTCAAGCTCTCTCTCTCTCTCTCTAAGAGGTAAGGAGGACACTTGTCAAAAGACTACCCATGTACTTGACTGCATGATGCATGTGATTGGCTAGGGGGAGAGGGGTCCAATGAGCTTGCAACATGCAAAGAAGTCACCACTCGCCCAAAACAAGGAAGGGGGGGTGCTAGGGGGATATACTCCACACACACACACTCATTTGCAAAGCCATTATCACTTGGTGAAAGTTGAGGAACACCACCTCCTTCTCCAAGCTTGTGAGAGTGAAAGCCTATACCAACACTCTTGGCTATGGAATGCAAATCCAACCAAGAGTCATGCTTCAATGCTTAAGCTTACCATCTTCTCCCTCTTCATTACTATGCTATTGTGTATGCTAACAAGAAGATTAATGATAAGTGAGGAACTATTTCTTTCTCCTATGGAATGTTTCTTCTGCCTCTTTCCTATCCTCATTCCCCGCTAGCTCTCTCCACCTTCGAAGGTGTTTGAGGCCTTGGGACTAAGGCTTGGGATAGTTAATGCTTTCTTCAAGTTTATGTTATGCTTGTGATGCATGAAGCTTTCCATCTTCATTGCATCACCTATGTTACAAGGAACTCAAATATTGTATTGTACCAAGTCTCTCTTGATGGGAGAAACTATAATACAAATGCCTATTGGAGGGGGGACCGGCTCCATATGAATCCGGTCCTCAACTATTGTCATGTTCTCTAAAATCTCTCTCTTGCAAAAGTATTGTTCATGCCAAGTTAACTAAGTACCATGTCTATGTTGCTACCATCAATTAAGTTCAACCGCTATGCTCACAAAGAATCTCTCAAAAGTGCTTCACCTAATTTTCTAATTTTGCTACTCTCAAAGTTCATAGGTAATTACCATTACATTGGTATTAGAGCATTTGGTTTCTCTTTTCTGGCTTAAGAAGAGAGGTCCTTAAGTAGCCTATTAATGGTTGTTTTTGTTAATTATATTAGGGTAAGTGGGTATGGGATCTATTATCAGTTTTGTTGAGCCCACTATGTGGGATGTGGTGCACACCTCGGGAGCTTTGGTCTTAATAATGGAGTCTTTTTAGACTTGCCTATGGCTTTACCATTATTGAGTCATAAGAAGTCCGAAAGGAGCTATCCCTCGACAACTTCACTATGTTAGACTCATTTCACTACTCTCTATAATTAACCAATCCGAGCCGTGGGTGTAGATACTTAAGTGCCTATTTTAAAAGGCTAAGAGGAGTAGCAACTAAAGTTTTGAATTGCCAGAGCATACACTAAGTAAACACATAAGTTTAATTAGCATGGCTGACAATAACCAAGAGACGAGAATGAACATTGATAACTTTGATTTTGCACATGAAGGTGCCAATGATGATGCCATCATGTTTGTTGATTATCTTGTCACTAGGTTGTAATAAGCTATGGGCAACCCCACTTTGCAAGCCGAAGTTACTAAAAAACTTCGTGCTTATGGGATTTCCTTTCCTCTCCAAGAGGAGAGAGAGCTTACAAGGCCTCTTGAAGAGACCCCCAAAAGAAGACTCTCTCCCATACGAGAGGAGGAATCCAAAGATCAAGAAAGCAATGAATCCCTAAATTCCTCCAAAGATGTGGCTCCACGAAGAAGGAGGACTAAACGATTTCCAGCTCCTCCCAAGAGGAAACAGTTAACCCCATAGTCCTTCTCCTCGTCACTCCAAAAGAGTAGAGAGGAAACCAAGGAAGAAAAGGGCAAGAAAGAGGTCACCCTCTTCTTCTTCTTCTTCACCTTCCTCCTCTACCGATGAAAGCTATGGCTATTCTCCTAGCTTGAATATAAGAAGGGAGGACATCGAAAATCTTACCCTGCCTGGCGAAGGTCACAAAAGCTCAAGAAGTTCAAAGAGGGAGGAAAGAGTATCTCTTTTCTCACCTATGATGGCACCTTTGGTGCTATCGACAAAGTATTGGCCTTCATCCAACCATTTGATGCGGCCTCTGGAGATGAGGGCTTCACGGAGTCCTCCAAGCTACACCATGTAGCTATGCACTTCCAAAAATCGGCTTGTCAATGGTGGGCTAGCCTTCGAGGCAATTGCGAAGCCCCGAAGACATGGAAAACTCTACGAGTTTCCATCATGAAGCAATTCCTTGCAAGTGATGCAAAGGACAAAGTGCTCACCGAATGGTGGAGTTTAAGGCTTCTCTCTCATGAGTCTATCCACAAATATGTGCACAAGTTTTGGGATTTACATCTCAAGGCTACTGTCTTTCAAAAGATAGACTTTGCTGAGCAAAAACAACAATTCTGTGTGGGATTACCTGAAGAGATGGCTGAGTATGTCAACTCTCAATGGCATGACTCTATCAGCAAATTAATCCACCTTACCATGGTTGCTTCACGCATCAATTTCCAACAAGGGGTTAGATGGAATGTCAAACCCATGGAAAATAAAGACAAAACTAATGCAAAGGGAAAAATTAATGCCCAAAATTTTTCCCACGGCCATTCCAACAACAACAACAACAATCGGTCCAAGGAGAAAGGAGTTTACAAAGGTAAAAATAAACTCTCTCCTGAAGAGCTGGAAACTTTTCGCAAGGATCACAAATGTTTAAGTGTGGGGAGCAAGGACATGGCTATCATTCTTGCCCCAAAAGAAATGCTTGCAATGAGACTCCTAGAGCTTCCACTATCGAAGCTCCAAAAGGGATACTCATTGCAAAGGATCGCCTCTCTCCTATGCTTGGGGAAAGGTAAGGGAGCATGGTGCCTTCATCTTGTTTGACCCTCATTCTACTCTCAACTTCATATCAATGGAGTTGGCCACCATGTTGGGCATTCAAGATTTTGAGATGGGAGATGATGTAACTACCGATGCCGCTTTCAAGGGACAGCAAGCCTTCATTACTCCCTTGATTGGAAAGTTGAGGCTTCATGTCCAAAGCTATGTCGACAAAGAAGACTTCCTTATCTCTCCTCTCCAACATGAGGATGCTATCCTAGGGGTACCATGGTTCAACCTCATGGTTGCCAACATGAAGTTCCATGAAAGGAGAATCTACTTCTCCTACAGGGGAAAGAATATGTATATAGATGCTAATGAGTCCGGTCATACTATACCACTTGTAAATCCTCTCGCCCTTGATAAATCAATGAAAAGCTCAGTTTTTGCGACAATGATTTTTGTCAAAGAATCCCTAAAAGGTCCCAATGTTTCATCAAAGGTGAATGATAGGAATCAAGAAAAGTTAGACTTGTATAACTTTCTAAAAGGATTACAAGATGTGTTCATTAATGATATCCCTATGAACTTACCTCCAAAATGAGGAGATGATGACCATCGAATTGAACTCCTATCAAGAAGCTCACCACCTAACAAACCTCCCTATCGAGTTTCACAAGCTCAACAAGAGGAGATCATAAGGCAAGTACAAGAATTGGTAGACAAAGGAATGGTGAGGCCTAGCTCCTCTCCCTTTTGCTCTCCAGTACTTTTAGTGCAAAAGAAAGATGGTACATACCGCATGTGTGTAGGCTATCGTGCACTAAACCTTATCACTATCAAAAACAGATTTCCCGTACCTCAGGTAGAAGATCTACTTGACAAGCTACAAGGCTCTACCTACTTCAGTAGGATTGACCTTAAAAGTGGCTACCATCAAATAAGGATAGTGAATGAAGATATCCTTAAGACCGCGTTTCGTACAACATTTGGCCTTTATGAATATCTAGTCATGCCTTTTGGCTTGACTAATGCAACAGTTACATTCAATCAATTAATGGAAAAAAAATTTAGATCCTACTGCAAATTCACTGGAGTGTTCTTTGATGATATCATCATCTACTCCAATTCCTTGGAGGAACACAAACAACATCTCCAAGTGATTTTTCAAGCATTAAGGGAGAATAAACTTTTTCTCAAACAATCAAAAGAAAAGCGAATTTTTCCTTCAAGAGATTCAATACTTAGGTCATATTATCTCTTGAGATGGTATCATATGGATCCATCAAAGTTGGAGGTAATAAAAGCATGGCCTAATCCAAGGAATCTACATGAGCTAAGAAGCTTTATTGTATGTGTGCATACTATAGACACTTCATAGCAAAATTCTCTCAAATAGCAGGACCATTACATGACTTAACAAAGAAAAATGTTAAGTATTCATGGATTGCTAAGGAGAAAAGTGCTTTTGAGAAGCTCAAAGAGAAGCTTAGCTCCCAACCAGTTCTTATGCTTCCATGTCTCTCAAAGCCATTTGAGGTCCAATGTGATGCTTGTGGTGATTGCCTTGGAGCAGTCTTGCTCAAAGAAGGGCATGCCATAGCATATGAGAGCCGAAGGCTCAACACGGATGAACGGGTCTTAGGCATTTATGAGAAAGAGTTGTTAGCTGTTCTACATGCCCTAGACACATGGAAGCACTATATATTGGGGACTCCATTCATTTTACAAACAGACCATCAAAGTCTCAAGTACTTCATGACGCAAACAAAGCTTTCCGACAAACAAATGAGGTGGGAAAATTTTCTTTCACAATTTAATTTCCACATTGCTCACATTGCTGGTAAGCACAATCAAGTGACTGATGCACTTTCACGACGAAAAAAAGTTAATGCTGTGTCAATAGCAACTCACAACGACCTATCTTCTATGATAGATGAGTATGCTACTGACCCTGACTTTAAAGACATAATGTCAACCCTTGCTTTGGGGAAGAAAGAGGAACCATTCACCTTGCAGGATGGTTATCTTCTCCATGGCAATAGACTATGTGTTACCCACTCCCTTCAGGAGAAAGTCATGTATGAATCCCATGCTCCTCCCTATGCAGGGCATAGAGGCATTCAGCCTACTCTTTGAGGAGTACGTACTTTTATCGGCCTACCATGAAAGTGGACATACAAGAGTATGTTTCAAAATGTGTAGTATGCCAAAAGACCAAGTACGATAGAGGGAAGCAACCTGGATTACTCCAGCCATTTCCAATTCCTAATTCACCATGGGAGAGTATATCCATGGATTTTATCTTTGGATTGCTAAAATCTATCCATGGGAATATGGGAATATGGACAATAGTCGCGACAGGTTTACCAAGCAAGCACACTTTATCCCTATCAAGAAGACTATTAAGGCACACCAAATGGCAACTCTCTTCATATCACAGATTTTCAAACACCATGGATTGCCAACATCCATCGTGTCAGAGAGAGATCCTAGAATGACCAGTAATTTTTGGAAAGGTCTCTTCGAAAATCTAGGTACAAGATTGAATTTCTCTTCAGCCTATCACCCACAAACGGATGTCCAAAGTGAGATAGCCAATATTACGATTCTTGATCTACTAAAGACCTATGTTACAGAAGCAGATCAACGCTCACAGTGGGAAAAGTACTTACCTCTTGTAGAGTATGCGTATAATAATACTATCCATACTTCTACGGGAAAAGCACATTTTGAAATCATAGAGGGAAGACCTAAAAGTCCCTTGCTACTTAAAGTACATGGGAAGATCTTCGCTACCAATGAGTATAGCCGGGACCTGCAAACATCTTTTCAAAAGATTTAGGAGTCTATATCCATCTCCCAACTAAGGCAAAAAGCTGCTAATCACAAGCACAGAAGGGCCTTAACGTTCAAAGAAAATGATTGGGTCTTAATTAAGTTTCCTAAGGCTCGATTGAGGCAAACGACGGGCACAAATCCTACGGGCCATCAAAAGTATTATGCTAAACTAGCAAAAAGATACTATGGTCCTTTTCAAATTTTGAAGCCAATCAATGAGGTGGCTTATCAACTCAAGTTACCTAACCATTGGCTCATACACAATGCTTTTCATGTGAGCCTACTCAAGTTCTACAAAGGAGAGCCTCCAAATGAACCAATTATTGAAGACCCCCTCGAAATTGAAGATCAAGAAGAGGTACTACAACCCGAAGCTATCCTTCGGCATGAAGACAAGGTACTATGACATGGTAAGATTATCCAATGGTATCTTATTAAGTTAAAAAATTATCCTTTTGAAGATGCTAGATGGATGCAAGGAATCCAGATTAAGGATAGTATGAACCTTGTCAATGCTTACAATGCTACACTAGAGTAACCAAATGTACATGTTTCTTTTAAATGATCAATGTTTTTGTCTTATAAGACTAATTCTCTGTTGGACGGATACGCCGCGACGGACGTCAGCACAGCGAGAACTCACCTAACACGTAATGTCAGCTAAGGACGAAGCTCGACCCGCAGGCACGTGGAAGCAAGCATAAGGTGTCAACCTACACTCGACCGACTCCTAACTAATTCCTACAAAGGTCTCTACCACCCGCTTTGTGTGTGACCCCTACGCTAGTTTTCGCGACATAATGACAAACATGTGCGAAAAGCTCAAGGTGGTAATCCTACCTCTCATGTCTAGAGCTCTTCGGGTAGTCGTGCGCGTCGTAGAAGCTGCTGGAAGGTCGATCCGCTCTAGGTGGCAGAAGCTCTCTCCACAAAGTCAATAGTGAGAATGAGCTAAAAATGGGGTGAAAATTTCTTATAATGGAGGTCCCCGAACCACTTTTCATGAAACTTGACATGTGCTCCTATCTTCTTGCGAGATGCGGTTTAGGCTCAAAAATTTCTTGATTTGGACTCCATTTGCTCTGTTTACCAGAATTTTGGCATTTCGGTCAAAACCTGGCCAAAACACGCTTTCCGCTCCAGTCTCATAATTGCACCCCCACTGTACCATAGGTTGTCCTATAGTCACTGATCCTCCCCATATTTTTTTGTTTTTCAATACGACTGTTTTTCACCTCCTTTTTGTATTTTTGAAGTTTTTCTGCCGAAAATTAGCAAAATTAAAAGGAAAATAGCAAATCAAACCCAGAAAATCCCCAAAAATCATAATAAATCACAAACATCACCGCAACACATTATATACACTCACATGCAATTTTTATGGCCGGATTTCTCCGTTTTACCAATATTTTTCCTGAAAAATGGCTATTTCTACTTATATACACACACCTAGGGGCTTGATTTGGCGTTTGGCCCCATATACCTGTAGCTTCATGCTGTATAAGGGCATATGTACTTGGGTTACTCCAGAAAATTTTGCAATCAAACAACAATCCTAAAAATAGTAAAAAATCATGCCCTTTTTTTATGTTTCTGTTATTGGTTCCGCATTTGAGAGTGCATCCTCTAGAATGCCTCCCCCCCTCCTAGCCGGAGTCCTCCCGGACGACAAGGTTTCGACTTGGAGTATGTGCCGTGTATAGGTTAAAAAATTGTGCTAATGCCTGGCCGATTAATGCGGCCCTATTTTATGCATACTCTGTCAATGCATGGAAAAATTAATGCTGTGCAAGAGAAGGGAATAAGCAATATGCTTATTGGCATTCTCCGTCGAGGTTTCCTGTTTTCTTTGCAAGTAACAGCTGTAACTCTACTGCTCTCTGTTTAATTGTCTTTTTGGCAAAAGGCAATTGCTTTGCCGACACTGTTGATGGAGTCGTAGCTGATTCGAAGGATAGAATTGGCTGGGCCGTAATGGCTAGGGCCGTATTTCCATTGCTTTCCATTGGTATTTTGTTGTTGCCGGTTTTTGTAGATGGTTTGGCACTTTCTTGTTTACCACTGGTTTGTTTTTTATTGGCATCCGCATAAGTCGGTTTTCCGTTTTGAAATGCAGCTGTCTGCTTTCCGTTGTTGCGTGTACTGAAGGGAGTTCCTTTTGCTTTTGCTTTGGTATCCAAATGTGAGTGACATTTGGGTTATGTCGAAGCATTTTCTTTGGGATCTATATCTGTTTTGTGCCTTTGGTTTGTGATTGAACCTTCTGCTTTGTTGGAATCCTTTTGTTGCATTGTTGTCTGTCTGCCATGTCCTTTCTATCTTTCCGCATCCATACTTATTTTCCTTGTTTTGGTAGCCTAGATCTTTGCATTGTGGCCGGTGACTTCATCTGTCTGTAATTATCATGGTTGGCTTTTACCTGATTGTTGGTCTCGGGTATCATGTTGTTTTTGAAGGGCATTCGTGCTTTTGGCCTTGTTCCCAGTGATTGCATGGCTTGCAGTTGATCATGCTGGTATTGCTGAGCAAAAGCTATCACCTGTTGTTCATGTTCGTGCTGAATTTTGGCTACCTGTGCTTTCCAATCTATCTGCACATTGTACGCTTTTTGCCAAGGTTGCCCCAGCATCATTGGGTGTTGTGTGCTTTCATCTGTCACCACATAGAATTTGTGTGGGTAAATATATTGATGTATCTGTACATGCAATATAGTCCATCCCAATGTTTTTAACGGGTGTGATGTGCTACTTCCCAACACTTGAGGAGTAGAATGAAGTTGACCTGTGACTTTGAGCTGTTGGTATAATCCATTCGAGATCAAATTTTCTTGAGCACCCGAATCAAGCAATGCTGTCGATTCAACTTGATTGCTGCCCATTTTGACCACAATTATTGGCTCCACTGTTTCCTCCTCCAACTTTGTCAGTCGAATGGCATTGATTCGCAATGGTGTTCCACTTTGTTGTTGTTGTCGCAGAAGTCGTCTTTTTGCAATGCGTTCTTGTGCTTCGGCTTGAGCTTCCTCCTGTACTCTTTGTTTTTCCTTCATTCTTTGTTTTCCTTGATGAATTTGTTGGAACATCTCCTGTGTGAGTGGTAGATGATAGCTCCTCAGTCGACATCCACTAATACAGTTTGGCATTTCTTCACCTGCTAATGTAGCAAGCTTGACAGCTCCACTTTGTGATAGATCACTAATCACGAATGGTCCCATCCCTCGCTTTTTAAGTTTCTTGGCATGTTGCTTCAAGGTATAAACAAGTACGTAATCGCATGTTTTAAACTCTTTGGTACGCACATGTTTGTCAAAAATTTCCTTTTCTCTTCTCTTTTTAGCATAGATTGAAGCGACAGCTCGTAAGCGGAGTTCATCTAGCTTTTCAAGATCATCAATTCTTGAAGAGAGCTCATGCCCTATCCATTCTAAGCTTTTTGCTACTCATAGGGTTGGAATTAAAAACTCTATGGGTAGTATAGCATTCAGGCCAAACACCATGGTGTATGGTGTTGTTCCTATTGATGTTTTGTAAGCTACCATGTATGCCCATAGTGATGAGTATAGCTGTTGATCCCAATCTGTTCTTGATTCTGGCACTTTTTTAGTGAGAACTGTACATAGTGTTTTATTACTGGCCTCAGCTTGCCCATTGGCATGTGGATGGTATGGTGCGGATTTCCTATGTATGACCATGAATTCCTCTAGCAGATATTCAATGACTTCATTGAGAAAATGTGTTCCACAGTCACTGACAATTTCTATTGGTAACCCGTATTGTACAAAAACATTCTCATACAAAAATTATGCCGTGGTGCGTGCATCAGCTTTTTGTGTTGCTTTGGCTTCGACCCATTTTGTGAGATAGTCCGTGGCCACTATGATATATTGGGTATGGGTGCGATATAGGTCCCACAAAATCAATGCCCCATTTTGCGAATGCTCTTGCTTCCATCATTGGCCGTAATGGCATCTCATCTCTTTTTATTGGCACCTTGGTGCGTTGACATGCGTCACAATGCTTTACAAACTCTTCCGCATCCATGTGCAATGTAGGCCATCAAATTCCTGCGGTTAAGACAATTTCTGTCGTCTTATCGCCCGAAAAATGGCCTCCACTTATTCCGCTATGTGCATGTTCTAGAATCAGAAGGTATTCACTGTCACTTGCACAGATTCTAAGTTGATTGTCCTTACCTCGCTTATAGAGTTGGTTCCCAATTAACTGAAAGTCCCGAGCTTCCAGCTCTATAGTTTTTTTCCGTGCTCTTGTGATGTTCTCAGGGAACATCCTGGTGGTTAAGAAGTCAATGATATATTGACTCCATGCAGGTGCTATGTTTACCTGAAACAAAGTTACGTGGTCCACTGGTCGTTTGACACTACATATAGTACAATTGGTGTTGACCGCTGGGTCAACAACACAACATAACTCAAGTTTCGTACCAAAGTCTTATCTTTTGCAAGTTATGAAATGCTGCGGATTATGGCTATAAACGTCATTTGTAATGAGTAGTTATTCAAGTTTCAGAAGCCGGGGTGCAATGGCACTTCCAGATTGTAAATACAAAGCCATTTGACCCTTTCAACCCCATTTTTGGTTAAACCTAAGGTAGCCTTAGTATATAAGGTACCTAGGTCATTTTGTAAAAAGACTTTAATCATAATCAAAACTTTAGCGCTACCGTCTACTGTGTGTGAGAGAGAAAGAGAGTGAGCGTGAGCTTCATCCTCTCGCTACGCCCGGCTCGCTCAACGCATTGGAGATCCGACTGCACCATTGATGTAGGCCCAAGGAGAGCTACGCGACGACGCCAAGCATTCCACGCGAGACGAAGCGCGCACGCCGACGCATCTACGAGCTATTTGTGGCCGTAAGTGTATCAAACGATGTCTGTTTTCTGCGTGCTAGTAGTCTATAGAATCGTGGCGACATAAGCTACGCATAGGTACTCATAAATTTCAGTTTCGGGCACTTTCAAAATTTTGCTCTGTTATCCTACGCGTTTTCCGCAGATGGGTTTAGAGTGAGGGTTTTGAGTGTAGAAGCTTAGGGACATGTGTATCCTAGTGAGGGAATGGTGTTCCTTAAGTTTCATACGAATCTGGCATGATTAGGTGAGTTACCTTCCGTATGTGTGTATGTGGCTAGGTGGTGTAGTTGAGAGCAGTGAGGTTCTTGATTGTGGTTTAGTTGGCCTTCCAGAGTGTTGTATGTGTAGGATGGTCTCAGCCTGACAAGCTTAAGAGATTTCCTCCGTGTGCCTATCGTGTCATATGTGTCCTCGATTGACATTATGTTGATCTAGGTAGTGTTTGCATGCACTTCATGGGTGTGTGAGTCACTCCCGTCCAACATTGGCGCCGTTGCCGGGGACACAAGGACCTAAGTAGGTTTCCTACTAACACTCGTGTGATGGTTGCTTGATTTAGTTTCAGCTAAAGAAAGCGTTTTTTCTTAAGTGGATCTGGAAGAGGATATTCCGCGATCAAGTGGATAGCCAGGAAGTGTGTGTCTTGCCGAGGGTCTGCGACTAGATAGGTTTAGTTAGGATCTGTGGATTAGAGTAGTTGTTGGTGGTCGAGTGATTTGTGAGGTGATAAAAGCGTTTACTAGTCCGTGTGTGGCAGTGAAGCGTTTTTCTACTCATAGATGCAAAACCCCATATGATTTGTAGGAGTAGCTTTAGGTAAGTGATCCGATTCTGATCTAGAGCTATTCAGCATTGAATTATTTGCTAAAGTGCTTGATTGCATTTGAAATCACGGAAAAGTGTGCTTTTGAGGGTAAAAATTCATTAAACAAGCTTTTGTGGATATTTTTGTATGACTGACTGATGCTGTGCATATAAAAGAGCATTTGCAAGGGTTCTGTGAAGAAAACTTGCAATTCTGTAAACATAGACATCCTACGCGTAGGATGTCTCAAGGGGGTTCTGGAGACCAAATTTGAAAATTCTGACTATATCAGTGGGTTCAGAGGGTAGGTTTTACCCTAGTAACATATTGACTTGGGTGTTTTTCCCTATTTTTGTTGACCAAAAGCCAAAAGGCGGAGTCAGAAAACGTAAAATTTCAGAAAAGGCTTAAATTGAGTGATTTTTGCATGTTTTTGCAATTGTGAAGCATACTTGCACTTGCTGAGAGCATAAGGAAGCATCAGGGACACTTCAGTCTCAAAAAATCAGCAATAGACATCCTACGCGTAGGATGTCTACAGGGTGATCTGGTGGAAATTTTGAAATTCTGAGTTGACCAGTGTGTTCAGAAGGTAGGTTTTACCCTATTTTCACCTGGAAAGTGGAAATTTGACCATATCTTGACAGGATAAGGCCAGATAGACTGAAATTGCCAGACATCATACCCAAATTGTGCCCAAGGCATAATTTTTGAGACCAAACCATAGGGTGACTTCATGTTCATGTTATACATGATGTTTTGAGTGCATGTGATAAATTTCATCTCATTTGGGTCAGTGAAAGGAAGATTGAACAGACCTTAGCATTTTTTACTGAAAAAGGCAAGAACAGCTAAAATTTGGGACTTTTGAAATCCAAACAAAAATCTAAGCATACCATTGGGTTACTGACATCAAGGGGAAGCTGTGGGACAAGTCTGGGGTCAAACATGCCAAAAAGACATCCTACGCATAAGATGTCTTCTGTGTGATTTTGGACTCTAAAATAAATTCTGAGCATACCACAGTGATCAACACCTTAAGGAGAGTGTGTGGTTCAAGTTTAGGTTCATTTTGAGCAAAAAGACATCCTACACGTAGGGTGTCTACTGGTAAATTTTGAAACCAAAATTCTAATGTGACCATACCATTATGTCATATAGCCTTAGGCAAGCCTCCTAGGCAAATTTGGTCCAATTTGGAGTGGATTTGACTTAGGAATACATCAGAAAAGACATCAGGCTTTTGGAACAGATTCTTGAGCATTTGACCAAGCTATAGGTGTCAGAATCAAAAAGTAAAAATAGCTGTGAGCTTAGCACATCAAGGGGAAGCTACAGTGCAAGTTTGAGCTTAAACAGAGCAAAAAGACATACTACGCGTAGGATGTCTCAAGCTTGATTTAGGACTCCAAACCAACCTATGAGCACACCACTGTGATCAACACATCAAGGAGAAGATGGGGTGAAAATTTCAAGTCATTCTGAGCAAAAAGACATCCTACGCGTAGGATGTCTCAAGGCCATTTTTAAATCCAAATGAAATTCTGAGCATACCATTGTGTTGCTGGACTTAAAGGGAGTCTCTGGACCAAATTTTGTTAAATTCTGAGCATATAGACATCCTACGCATAGGATGTCTCTAGGCCAATTTTAGGGTCCAGCTGTACTTTTGACCATACAAAAGTGTTCACAGTGTGACAGAGATCCCAAATCTTTTTTTTCAAAATTGAATTTGGACTCATTTTGACCATTCTAAACTACATTTCACTGTTTTGGCCATAACTTTCACAAACGGTATCGGATCGGAAAAGTTTTTATATCAAAACGTAGCCTGAGAGCGGCTCTACAGATCTTAGAGCAAAACTTGAACTAAATGATGCCGACAGCAACCTTTTAGTTCAACTTTGAAAAAAAAATCGTTTGAGGCCTCAAAATTTATCCGCAAGTTAGGGGTGTCTAAAAGCGACAATTTGCGAGAATTGTGACGAAACGGTTGCGGTTTTGGACATAGTTTCAACTTTTCCCTAACCAAAGCACTTGAACACAGTGGACTAAGTCTACTTGAACCAAGCCAAAGATCTGAAGCCCAGAAATCATGTCTACCCTAGATTCAAACGCAGCTTACACAAGCTTGGAGATCCCGACGATAGAGGAATATCCTCCCACAATGGATCTTCCAAACTTGCAATTGATAAAGATCCATCTTGTTGAGAGAGTTTGGATGATTGGTCATGAGAGTGAAGGACTATATAGATACATTGACGACAATGAGATCAATCTTTATAGGTGCTCAGATCCATACCTAGAAGAGATAACGGATTACAAGCTCTTATATGTCTACACATACGGAGTCGACTGTCAATGGAGATCTATAGTTTTCGACAAGTATGGACGAGAATACAAAGTTGTAGAAAGCACAAATCCACAGACTGTACTAGAAAGAGGTGGATATTTGGTCAATGAAGGACCACAAATGCCTCCGCCAAACACGAGAATTCCTATAGGAGTTCCAAGAAGAGAGCCACCAGGATTCCCTTCAAGAGCGATAACGAGAGAAGGATTGGGAGAGTCTCTGGTTAGACTTGTAGACAATCAACGAGTTAGACCATCCTAAGTCCAGAAATGGGTAAACAGAAAATACTCCGGAGATAAAGATCCGAGAGATCACGTAGCGGCTTTTAGAAGAGTGATTAGAGCAGAGGAAGTTTCAGATTTTGCGACACAATTTGCAGGATTTGGATTGACTCTAGAAGATGATGCAGCTACATGGTTCGACTCGGTGGAAAAATGGGATTTTGAACCCTAGATGAGCTGTTTGAGGAGTTTATTGAAGAATTCTCGCCAAAAGGCATTGCTCACAACACGGTCTCACAAATCCATAGATTCAAACAGAAAGAGAATGAATCAGTACGCAAAGCATCATTACGACTCAAGAGATATGTTAAGCTCTGTCCGAGAGCAGAATTACCTACGCAAGCACGACTGATGTTGATCTTTATCCAGGGAATGAGACATGCGGGCCTTCAGAAGGATCTGCATATGATAAGGAGGATGACGCTAAATGAGTTGATCAAAGAAGCTCTTTATCTAGTGGATAACTGTGAGGCATACAAAGAAAAGGACTTAAAGAGTTAAGGAGATGACACATCCTCTCAGCACAGTGTTTCACAGATAAGTGAGTCCATTGCCAAGCCAACGGCACCTATTGATCAAGAAAAGCTTATCGACGACTTGGTCAAGGGGTTGATTCCTCTTGTAAGGTCTGATTCGGGAGATCCGAAGTGGTGTGAAATTGAGAGAAAATGGACGAACCATACGGGGGAAAACTGCTATTATAGCATGGAAAATTCTAGGGAGAGGTATGTACAACCTGTTTCAGAAGCACCTACTCCACTTAGATACATTACGGGGAATGCGCCAGGACCAGTAGGAGTTTTAAGGCCACAGCTTGTCTTAGGACAACAACCTCCGCTGCCAGGTGCTAGAATGCCGGTAGACATGAGATACATGCCAATGATGGAAGCATCAAATAAACCAACGCCAGTACCAGCTACAATGTGGTATAGCAACCAACATGAGTACTACCCTTAGGAGCAACAAAAGGTGAGAGAAACACATGGAGTGGTGAGGCCGGTACAACCTCCACCTCCTGGGTTTCAGCCGAAAGAAAGAAGGTATGAAATGGACGAAAGGACATTGCGATTCATTGCAAATAACGGCTTATCTAGGTCAAAGCTTGCTTATAGCCAAGAGGAAATTCTAAAAGAATCTCCTCAACGAGAGACAGATTGTCACAAAAGTCGTGACAACCACTTGGTCAAACAATGTCCTCATACGGAGATCACTGAAGTAAATGCCTATTGTCTTGAGTGTGGCATCACTCACTTGATCCTCGATTGCCCGAAAAAACCAAACCAAATCATGAAAATCACGACAAATGTATCAGGGATTGTTCAGCTACCTAGTAGCTCAGAAAACGAAAATGTCGTACGAAAGCTGATGAGAATCCAGAGACAAAGAACACGGAAAGTGACACGAGTCCAAAGACAGATGATGGACCAAAGACAGACGCACCTAGTCAGAAAACCAAGAGCAAACGAAATAGTTGGAAAGCTAGAAAGACTAGGATGAAAGCACGCAGGGAACGAGAGCAAAAATCACTAGCTGAGAAGCTTACGAAAGCTGAGGAGAAGATAAAACAACATGAGGAAAAGGAGGCACCTTCTCTTACACAGATGGTTAAACCTCTAGAAGAACCATCCACGGATGAGAAACCGAGAAGTGCTAGTTCAGGAGGATCTGTGTTGGCAGAGAAGGTTAATGAGACATTAAATGCCCTCTTGAAAGACTATGATGTGAAGCTCAAAAACAACCAAACCCAAGAACAAAGGTGGATGACATATCCCTATGCGCAACTAGAAAAGCAAAGGTTTGAAATGTGCCATAAAATGATTCAAACAGCCCAAGCTTTCCTAGAACCACCAGGTGCAAAACCTGAGGATGTGATCCGTGTCATGCCTACACAAGTAATCCCACCAAACCAGGAACTAAAAGAGCCAGATTCTAGTCATGAGCACATACCAAACCTCAAAGACCCAGCATTAGAACCAAGGATAGTATTTAATACCACGGATAACTCTTTCGAGGAATTTCACCAAGCTATACCTGAGGATTGTAAAGAGATAGATGGTTTTGACGAATTGTGGAAACAAGTCAGAGAGGCCAATAAAGCCGATGACCTAAGAAAACGAGTAGGCAAGATTGGTGATGAACGAGGAGTGTTTCTACCACCAATAGAGGAATTTGAGACTGGATCTCAAATGAATCTAGATGTGCAATTGTGTTGGGGCGACAAAGGATCTATACAATCTATGGATAGTCAACCCCATTCGCTAAGAACACTACCGTCCTACATGGGAGAATACAAGACCAAGTCAGATGTGGTTGCAGTCCCATCAAAGAGAGTGTCTCCCAACAAGGCCATCGATTCAAAGGGGCTAGTAGATATTCTATCTGCCCCAGTCACCTGTACAATAATGTTAGCTGAGTTGCTCAGAATAAGACCAAACATATGGGCTAATGTGGATAAATGTCTAGAGAAATTTGGTGTAAAAACCCCAATGACTTGAATCGAGGAGAGCATCAAAGAGCTTGAAATGCCTCAACTAAATACTAGGCCAGTGCCATTAAACAAGGTAGGCGAGTATTACGAGGGAGAAGATGGAAACACCACCCTTCCTGTGGAATTCAATGGTGTAAAAACCATGGCAATCCTTGACAGTGGAGCTGGTGTGGCCATTGCAACCAAAGAGGTTTGGAAAAAATGGGGACAACCTGCCTTGAGATCCACATGAATGACCCTGCAGCTTGCAGACGGACACAAGGAAAAGCCCCTAGGACTGCTAGAAAAAGTACTTGTTACTTCTTGTGGCATTGAATATGAACACACTTTTGCTGTTGTCGACTTTGGCAAGAAGAAAAACTATGAAATCATTCTGGGAAGACCATTCATGCGACAATTGAAAATGGTCCAAGATTGGGGTTATGACCATATATACCTGAGACATATGGAGACCATAACAAAGATAAACTTGAGGGACCATAGCTATAGGGATGTGACGAGAACACCGATTGAGGAGTTTGATTCTACCACAGTAGTAGGATCCGAACCTCCAGCTTGGTTAGGTAAGCCTAAAGAACTGTGGATGTGTGGAGCTTCACAATGTGGTAGCTTGAAACGTGAGGAATGTATCCTAGAGCGGGTTATAGAGGATATGGACTATATCCCAGAACCATTTCCTGAAGAAGAGTTAGAGCCTTTTGGATGGGAACACATCTTGGCTACTCTGGACATGTGCGCCGTCGAGGATGCTCCCACAACAAAGTTTTGTGATGAAAATGGCTATGATGTCGTTCCTTATTTTGCAGTGAGTGTAATCCAGGAAAACAAAGAGGTCCAGACATCAACAAGCTCTCGAAATAAGGAGCAAACAAAGAAATGTGGAGAATCAAAAGATGAAGAAGATGACGAGTTCTATGACTCTGTAGAACACTTCGAGCTTCCAGAAGATCAACGACCCTGGAATCAATGTCATCGCTACACGAATAAAGTGCATCAAAAGTGAATTCCAAAGTCCTTGGTGAAGACACAGACACCACAAGCATCCTCATACATGGCTCCTAATAAGGATGCAAAGACTCAGCTAGGAGGAATACGACCAGAGCAACGAGCTAACAGTGCTCTAATCAATGGGCTAGAAAAGTCCTCCAAGAAACTACCACCCACAACCAAACAGACAGTAACTTTCCACTACCAGCCAAAAAATCAAGGGAAAGTACAAGAAGTCAACCTTGCTGAGGATAGTAGCGATAGTGATGAATCTTACGACATCCCCTATCATCAACTCAGGCCATCACTATCACCAACCCCTTCAGCAACAACCATGACAGGTCAAAAGAACAGGACAACAAGTCAAAGCCAAAAAGCTCGACAAATCTGGATACCAAAAAGCCAGATCGGCCAAAAATAGATATGGATCAAGAAGACAAAGATCCCTAATGACAAATCACAAGATCCAACACCAAAACAAAAACAAGGAAAGCGTGCACGAACGGGTAAGAATATCACAAAGTCGCAAGCTTTCACAACTTAGGTTTGGGCTCCAAAGAAGTTGATTCAAGCACAAAAAAGTCAGGAATTCATTTGGATTCCAAAACAACCACAGTATCAACTTTCAAACCACAGTGATAAATTTTTGACGAAATTTAGAGTATATGCCCTCATAGTAGTGTTACAGAGCAGTATGGGGACAAAATCCATATATGAGCCCCTAGGAACATGTGTATAGTGTACATAGCATTTAGATTTCTACTTGAATGATTTTTCTTTTGTTGAGTTGTTTTAAGATTTTCTTTGTTTATTATTAAGAAAAAATAAAAAAATCCATAATCCACATGAAGAAAAGACTGACGAGAGGCCTGAGCACTACAAAGACAAGAAGGTATAGGAAAACGATGAAACTTCACGAAGTATGTCTTAGCAGCCCCACTACAACAGCCGAAGAACTTGTCACAAAGCAGTGTCAACATGCAACCGACAAGTCATACAAGTCAGAGTCGAGTAGCTACGCCACAAAATGAGTGAGGTGTTAGTCCCAAAGCTTCAAGTAATATTCTCTGTGGTCTAAGCGTCTTAGCTATTCTAGGTACTGCTCAAGCTGGAAGAGTTGAGCATATTTACGTTGTGTCGCTCATGCTGGTATAGGTGAGCAAAAGAGTCGAAGTCTAAGTACTTAAGTCTGGTGAAGTGAAGGAGAAGGTCCAAAAGACACTCACGTACTGAGCACAGTGAGATACGAGTGGAGAAACTTCTACATCGAAAACCCTTCTTGGAAAGGTGGAAGCTATTGAGACATCTTTTGATGTCACATGTGCTACATTTATTCCTCGAAACACCCATCATCTCCTTCTTTCACATTGCATGCTTTTGTTGACAAATTTCTCATATGCATATAGAGTGTCCCATAATTGGCACTTGCATCAGGCACTCTTTCCGTGTTTCACCCAAGCACTCACCTTTCATGAACATGCACTTCACGTTCAACTGCTAAACTCCAATAAGAGCGTATACCAAAGGCATTTTTTCCCACCGGGTTTTTTCCCTTTGGTCATCCAGGTTTTAGACCCTAATCTACAGACACCTATCACCATCCTCTTGTACATATTCCTTCTACATTAACAATAAGGAAATGATACTCAAATCAATTGACAAATGAATTGGAGCACCAATTTCAGATCATAGCATACTTCTCCTCAATGGCGAGTCGAAGAATGGCCTACAATGACAAAGCTGCAGACAACACTAACAACATGATTGCACAGGAACAAAGAAGTCCCCAATGAAGAAGAGCAAACATAAAAGTGATCAGAGGATCTCAAAAGATGAATGGTTATGATGATAGATGTCCGCTCTAAAGGATCATAGTTCTCGTTGTGGTTCGACAAAGTTACAAGCAGTACAACAGATGAAGCCAAAACGACAGCAAAGACCACATTGCCATCGAAAATCAGGTCATGTCGGGGACGACATGAACGTGGAAGGGGGGAATGTTGACCGCTGGGTCAACAACACAACATAACTCAAGTTTCGTACCAAAGTCTTATCTTTTGCAAGTTATGAAATGCTGCGGATTATGGCTATAAACGTCATTTGTAATGAGTAGTTATTCAAGTTTCAGAAGCCGGGGTGCAATGGCACTTCCAGATTGTAAATACAAAGCCATTTGACCCTTTCAACCCCATTTTTGGTTAAACCTAAGGTAGCCTTAGTATATAAGGTACCTAGGTCATTTTGTAAAAAGACTTTAATCATAATCAAAACTTTAGCGCTGCCGTCTACTGTGTGTGAGAGAGAAAGAGGGTGAGCGTGAGCTTCATCCTCTTGCTACATCCGGCTCGCTCAACGCACCATTGGAGATCCGATTGCACCATTGATGTAGGCTCGAGGAGAGCTACGGGACGATGCCAAGCATTCCACGCTAGACGAAGCGCACACGTCGATGCATCTACGAGCTATTTGTGGTCGTAAGTGTATCAAATGATGTGTGTTTTCTGCATTCTAGTAGTCTATAGAATCGTGGCGACATAAGCTATGCATAGGTACTCATAAATTTTAGTTTCGGGCACTTTCAAAATTCTGCTCTATCATCCTACGCATTTTCCGCAGATGGGTTTAGAGTGAGGGTTTTGAGTGTAGAAGCTTAGGGACATGTGTATCCTAGTGAGGGAATGGTGTTCCTTAAGTTTCGTATGAATCTGGCATGATTAGGTGAGTTACCTTTCGTATGTGTGTATGTGGCTAGGTGGTGTAGTTGAGAGCAGTGAAGTTCTTGATTGTGGTTTAGTTGGCCTTCCAGAGTATTGTAAGTGTAGGATGGTCTCAGCCTGACAAGCTTAAGAGATTTCCTCCGTGTGCCTATCGTGTCATCTGTGTCCTCGATTGACATTATGTTGATCTAGGTAGTGTTTGCATGCACTTCATGGGTGTGTGAGTGGCTCCCGTCCAACAATTGGTAACATAAGAATGTGTGTCCGCATACATAGTTGGCCAATAAACCACTAACTGTTTGAGCCTCTGGTGTGTCTTCACTGTTGAACAATGAAATGCACAACCCTGGACATGTGCCTCTTCAAGGTAGCACTCGAATGCTTCCGGATTTATACATAATCTTAGGATTAGGTCTAATCCAAGGTGATACAACCTTCTTGCTATCAACTGGAAGTTTTTTGTTTGTCGAATTGTTTGCTGTTTGGATCTGCATTCCGTATTATCAAACCCATTTCCAAAGGAAAGAACGCTAACAATTTCCTGAGACCATTTGGGTACCATTTCAATGTTGAAAAGATAAGCATCTGGTATGTCATCATCTACTCCTTTAGGAGCTTCCCCGTTGTGTATCCTTGAAAGATGATCCGCTCGTAGATGGATTTTACCCTTTTTGACCACCACTGTGAAGTCAAATTCTAGCAATATAATAAACCAGCGTACGATTCTCCCTGTATTGCAAGGTTTATTTACTAGGTACAAAAGAGCTTGATGATCTATGAAGAACACAAATTTGTTTGCAAGCAAATAATGCCGAAATTTCTTTAGAGCACAAATCATTCCTAACCCTTCCCGCTCGGTTGTTGTGTAGTTCTTTTCTGCACTATTTAACTATCGACTCGCATAGCAAACCGGAAAATCCATTGTTCTGTCTCCAGGTTGATGAGCTAGAATACTTCCAATTGCATATGCTGAAGCATCAATGTGCACATGGAATATCTTTTCCCAATCTGGTGCCTTTAGTACATGTGCTGATATAAGGTTTTTCTTCAGCTTTTGGAGTGAAGTTTCACACTCGGTCCACTCGAAATTG
This sequence comes from Adiantum capillus-veneris, assembly GCF_014529385.1. NCBI lineage: Eukaryota > Viridiplantae > Streptophyta > Polypodiopsida > Polypodiales > Pteridaceae > Adiantum > Adiantum capillus-veneris. The sequence continues at coordinate 143,660,606 of NC_140952.1, forward strand.
ACTAGCAAACGATACAGAGGTTGTGCGATAACCGCATACATGTATATGAATCTTCAATAATATCCGCAGTGTCCCATGAAGGATTGCACTTGTTTCGCATTAGTAGGCCTAGGTAGGTCTACAATGACTTTGAGTTTGTCTAGGTCAGTGGTTATGCCATTTCTTGAGACAATGTATCCTAAGATTCGTCCTTGCTTAACCATAAACACACACTTTTCCGGGTTAAGACAAATTCGATATGTCCTGCACTTTTCAAAGACCTTTTGCAAATGGTTAATATGTTCCTCTCGTAGGAGAGAGTGTACACATAGGTCATCCATGTAAATTTCTAAGAATATTCATAGGTATTCCTTGAATGCGTGAGTCATTAACCTTTGGAAAGTGGTTGGTGCATTAGTTAAGCCAAATGGCATAACTCGATACGCATAAATCCCCCATTCTGTGGCAAATGTTGTTTTGTGTTGATCCTCCCTTGCTATTGCCAGTTGGTTGTATCCTGAAAACCCATCCAGAAAGGAATAAGCCCGTTTCCCGGCCACTCACTCTAGTACATGTTCTGTGATTGGCAAGGGATAATTATCCCTTAGGGTTGCTGCATTCACCTTTTTGAGGTTTACACACACTCGTAGTTTTCCATTCTTTTTGGGAACTACCACAATGGGCGACACCCAATCTGTATGTTCAATTTCATAGATGAATTCAGCTTCCATTAGCTTATCAATCTCTTCTTTGATTCGTTTAGGAAATGTGTCATTATATGTATAAGGACGTTGTTTGCTAGGTTTTGCATCCGATTTCAAAGGAATTGTATGTTGGCATATCAATGGATCAACTCCTTTGAGGTCTTTATAGGACCAAGCGAACACATCTTTATACTTCTTGAGAAGTTGTGTTAGTTGTTCTTCCTCCTCAGGCTCTAAATCGTTAGCTATATAGACCGGCTGAGGCTTTTCACCTGGTTCTGCGAGGTTTATCTTTTTTGCATTTTCAGGCCCATCGTAAGATTCTTGGTTGGTTCTTTCCCTTACTGGTGGTGTCATGATGATTTTTCTGTCCTGGATAGTAAATTTCCGATAGTGTGATGGTACATTCATGTTCCCCTTTTTTGACTCCCCTTTACCATCACTATCTTCTTCAGTGGTCCATATCTCTCTCAAAGACCGTTTCAGTTCTTGGTATTTCTGTTTACGCTCTAGTTTGGTCCACTCCTGGTCTTTTGTTGTTTCTTTTTTTGAATTTTGAGATTTTTGTGATTTTGTTCCGGTGTTAGCTTTCCATACCTGTTTTATTTCCTCTCGCGTTCTTTCTTTTTTATTTTTTGAGAATTTTCGGGATATTTGATCCTTTACACAATCCTCTGCTTTTACCAGCATCAAATAGTGAGTTTTATCTTTTATCCTGGGCATCAGGTTCTCTCTCGCTTTGTTTCCTACTTGTTTCTTCCTATAGCGTTCTTGGTGTCTAGGGTGTTGATTAGCAAAATCATAAAACTTGATATTCTCGGTTTCATTTCCACGCTCGCTTGAGGTGTCTGAACACTCATTATCTGTATCCTCATTTACTTCCAAATGTTCAAAGGAGTTGTAAAACTCTTATTGTTCTGGTGGTTCTACCGTCTCTTCTTCTGGTATAACACTTACCATGTAATAGGGTGGTAACACATCATAGCCATCCTTATCGCAAAATTTTGTTGTTGGACTGTCGGTAATGGTACAAACATCCAATGTTGCTAGTATGTGTTCCCATTCTAGAGGTTCCAAGGCATCTTCAGGGAAAGGTTCCGGGATATACTCCTTGTCCCCAATTGTTCTTTCTAAGACGCATTCCTCTCTTCTTAAGCTTCCACAATGAGAAGCTCCGCGCATCCATATCTCTTTTGGTTTCCCTAACCATGATGGTAGTTCTGATCCTGCTACTGTAGCCGAATCAAACTCTTCCACAGGTGTTTGGTTCACATCTTTGTAACTATGGTCTTTCAGGTGTATTTTAGTTGTTGTCTCGCCATGTCTGAGGTATATGTGGTCATAACCCCAATCTTGGACCATCTTCAATTGTCGCATGAATGGTCGTCCCAAGATGATCTCATAATTGTTCTTCTTGTCGAAATCGACTATTGCAAATGTATGCTCATACTCGATTCCTCACGAAGTGACAATCACTTTTTCTAAGAGTCATAGAGGCTTCTCCATGAACCCATCTGCCAATTAAAGTTTCATTCTGGTAGCCCTCAAAGCCGGTTTTCCCCATTTTTTCCAGATTTCTTTGGTGGGGATAGCAACCCCCGCTCCACTTTCAAGAATAGCTTTGGAAACTACTCCTTGGAATTCTATTGGTAGCGTAGTGTTTCCATCTTCTCTTTCGCAATATTCTCCAACCTTATTCAATGGTACTGGTCTAGTGTTTAGTTGAGGCCTGTCCAACTCTCTGATCCCTTCTTGTAGCTTCAAGGTGGGGTATTTCACTCCAAATTTTTCTAGGCATTTTCCTACTGTGGTCCACATGTTTGGCCTCAACCTTAGGAGTTCTGCTAATGTGATTGTGCATGCCACCGGGGTGGATAACAGCTCAAGCAATCCTTGCGAATCCATCACCTTGTTAGAAGAAAGTCTTTGAGATGGGATTGCTCTCACTTCCGACTTGGCTTCGTACTCTCCCAGGTAAGAGGGTAAAGTTCTCAGCGAGTCTGGTTGGCTGTGCCCTGAACTAATTGATCCTTGGTCTCCCCCTTGTGAATGTATTTCAAAGTTCATTTGCGACCTTGCCTCAAATTCTTCAATATGAGGTAAGATCACATTCTTTTCTTTCTCGTGCTATTCATGTGGTTACTCATCCTATTAGCCTCATTGGCTTCACAGATTTGCTTCCACAGATCATCTAGACCATTACAGTCCTTACCCATTTCTGTCAATATTTTAGGTTGGAACTGCCCCATCGGTGGTATTTGGCACTATGATAGGCTCTCCTCTGGACTCATAGGCATTAGTGAGTCTTTCCTTTGTTTCCACATGTTTCTCTAAAGTTGGTTGGATAGGGGTTGGAGCTAGTGCTTCATGCCAATTTGCAGGTTTACCCAGCGGGTCTTCCATCAATGATTGAGCCGTCTCGATCATCTTTTTACACATATCCAACCTCTGTTTTTCTATTTCTGCATATGGATAAGTCATCCACCTTTGCTCCTGGGTTTGGTTCTTTTTAAGTCTAGCTTCATAAGCTTTTAGCAGTGCATCCAGCTGCTCATTTACCTTGTCCGCCAGTACAGATCCTCCTAATCCTACACTTTTGGGCTCTGCTATTTCCTTAGGTGCTACAGTTGCTGTGGTGTGTGAGCTTAAGCTAGCTAGATCCTCTAACCGCTCCAATCTGTCCTTGGTATGTTTCATCTCCTCGGATAGGGATGTTTGCTCTCGTTCCTTCCTGGCTTTCCTACGCGCCTTTATAGCTTTCCAAGTGCTTCTCTGATTTTTCGTTTCTGAACTTTGGGCATCAATTTTTGGTTCTTCAACTATGGGTTCATTCGTCCTTCCTTGAGCTTGGGCTCGTGTTACCGCCTGAATAGGTATGATTGTTTCATTTCCCGATCCTCCACTGGAAGGTACTGTTTCTAACATGTTCAAGGTGGTTTTTGCTCCTTTGCTCTTGTTTTTAGGGCAATCGGGAATCAAATGAGTAATTCCACATTCTGGGCAATATGCATTGACTCTAATGATTTCATCATGAGGACAGTCTCTCAGCCAATGGTCTCCACCACACTTGTAACAAGGTCCCTTGGGTTGTTGAGGTGCTCCTTGAGCTCCTCTTTGTTGGTAAGAATGTCTCTATCCGCCCATGCCTCCATTGGCTATGAACATCAGTGTTTGTTCATCTAGGCTATGGTTCTGGCGTCGAGGGTTCTTACAGTGGATAATATACAAGGTTTGTCGCATATCCATTGGGATCTTCATAATATGCATGCATAGGCACCAAAGCCTTATATTCTGATTCAGATACTGTTGGTGTGTATCTTATACCCACTGGTCGTAATCCTGGTAGGGGTGGTTGTTGCCCCAACACCGGTTGTGGTCTTTCTACACCTACAGGTCCTGGTAAATTGCCTGCTTGATATCTAGGCATCGGTTGAGGGGAAGCTACTGGAGCTTGGGGAGCGTAAGGTCTCTCTCTCACATATCCCTTGTTATAATAACATTCCTCGGTCCCATGGTTTGTCCATTTTTGTTCAATAGCACACCACTTGGGCTGTTTAGCCTGGGGTTTGGCGTACAAGTTGATCTTTTTTAGCACTTCATCTACAAGCTGCTCCTGGTTTACCGCTACTTCTCCTTTCAGTGCTGTCTTAGAAGACTTGCTTCCACTTTGCTGTGAAGATGAATCGTCATCAAGGTCCTTGAACTCCCCTTCTTTGTAGATAGCACAATTGTCCACAAGGTACAGATCTTCCTTGGTCAACTCATTCAACGTTGTGCTCCTCTTCATATGTAAGTCTTTCTAGAGATCTGCATTCCTTAGTCCTTGGATGAATATCAGCATAAGTCTGGACTGAGTTGGCAGTTCTTCAACAGGACAAAACTTAACATATCTTTTTAGTCTTAGGGCTGCCTTTCGTACAGATTCTCCATCTTTCTGTTTGAATTTATGGATTTGTGAGATGGTGTTATGAGCTATTCCCCTTTGAGATAATTCCTCGATAAACTCGTCAAACACTTCCTCCATCGACTCAAAGTCTCTATGCTCTACAGAGTCAAACCAAAGTGGCAGCATCATCCTCTAGGGTTAGTCCAAACCCTGCAAATTGGGTAGGAAAATCTAACACCTCTTCGGCTCTAATTACATGCACAAAGGCTGCTACATGATCTCTTGGGTCTCTACTTCCTGTGTATTTCTTATTTACCTATTTTTGCACTTGAGAAGGTCTAATTCTTCGATGGTCTACAAACCTCATCATTGGATCACCCCATTCTAGTCGATACACCTCCTCAGGCCTTCTGTAATAGGCTGGTTCCTCTCCCAATGGTGCTCCTAAGCCATAATTTCTAACGGTTCTCACTGGAGGTGGTTCTTCTCTGCGAACTCGTTCTATGGGTGGTCCTCCAGGATCTGTTGACCCTTGAGTCTTTGGTTTACTCTCTGCCTGATACCTTCAATAGAGTGGTGGTTCTTTCAAATCCCTAAGCCCTCGTGTGGCTTGATAACCATCTCGATTTTGGTCTGATTCCATTGTTGCGCTCTGTCGAAGCCATGCCTGCAATGATGGTTGGTTTGCTGGTTGGTCTTGGTTGTTGAATGCTTGCAGTCGGGTGGAATGTGAGGTTGCGTCATACTCATCTGAAAAAGGACTCGTAGACTTGCTTGGGATGTAGGTGGCTCTTGGCACTTCCTTAGGGGCATATGCTGATGCTCCTGGACCTGTTGCTCTCTCTACTTCCTCTGGGAGAATACGTTGGTATTCTCACCCGTATCTATCAACAAAAACTATGCCCTTTCCCGTAGCAGTTTCATAAGAGAATAAGTAAAGAACCTTGTCTTTGCTTAATTCGTTTATGTATAGTTCTTTGCTGCGAAAGTAAGAGACTATACCCTCACTCTCATGCTTGTAGATTCCCACATTTTCGTTATAAGTTGGAACCCTGGTTGTTTTCTTATCATACAGAAAAATATCTCCGGGCCGATCAATGTTTGGTGGCGGTTCTTGAGTTTCTGAAACCATTTTCCCTTTCGCCACGTTATCTCCATATCTGTTGTAATATTCAGGGTTACTAACTATTAAATAGTGGTTCCCCTTTTCGTCTCAAACTCTATCTCCATCGTCATAGACTTGGATTATCTCCAATCTTTAAGCTGGCCTCTCTTCGATACAAATGCACTTGCGGCCTCGATAGTCAGAATAGACTAGGGCTCCTCTTGAGTTTGTTCCCTCCAAGAAGATCACCGTGAGCTTGGAATCACTCAAAGGATTTTGGGAGGTGCTTCCTCCTCGCATAGGTCCATCATAGGTGAAACCTCCTGGCTGTTGGCTACCCATCATGAAGAAAGATCTTTCTAAAGAAGTGTCAGTATCACTCCCTTCCTCAATAATCGGTGCTAGCGGATCTAGCCTTGCCTGAGTTACACTCTCTTCGGTGGACACTAAGCTACCTTGGTCACCTGCCACCTTCTGGTCTCTAACAATGTATCTTCCTGATCTTAAATTCATCAAACTTATCAATGCAATTTATCACAAATCCAACCACTCACCTGGCAAAGGGTCAATTTCTGCACAACTTCTTGCTTTGTTGCTGAATATACCTGTACACAAGCGTTTTAATTTCGGCAATTGAATCAAAGCATTTATCTGCTAGAGGTTATCTTAGTAATGATTGGTATAACTGGAGAGTTAATCTCAATCACTACTGTATTTTATACACTGCTGCTGTTCTGGATTAGGTCTACTAATCTGAAACAGTACTTCCCTCAGATGTTGGTCAATTCACGCGAAAAAGTCTTTGCTTCGTCAAATGGGCAAACAAGGTCCAAATTCACTTCTGAAAGAAGTTATGGAACCCCTAAGCCAAATAGAATCTTACTGTCTATGCCAGGTCAAATTTTCCTTGCATTAGGCCCTAATAGACATCCTACACGTAGGATGTCTCCTGCTGTGTTTTGCCTGGATTTTTGCACTGTTGTTTCCCCTTGTTGTGCTAAGTTTACAACTGCTTTTACTTTTTGATTTGGACACCTGTTAGCTGGTCAATGAGTCAGAAATCTGTTCCGACAGCCTGTTGCTGATATTGATTAGTCTAATCAACTCCAAATTGGACCAAAATTGACTAGGAGGCTTGCCTTAGGCTATACAACACCTTACTATGCTCAAAGTCAAAGTCTAGCTTCATTTTCTTGCATTAGACATCCTATGCGTAGGATGTCTTTTTCATCAGAATGGCTTCAAACTCAAAGCCCAGGCCCCCCTTGAGTTGTTGATCACTTTGGTATACTCAAAATTCAGTTTGGAGTCCAAAATCACTCAAAAGACATCCTACGCGTAGGATGTCTTTTGGGCCTGTTTGACCCCAGACTTGTCCCACAGCTTCCCCTTGATGTCAGTAACCCAATGGTATGCTAAGATTTTGGTTTGGTTGCCAAAAGTCCCAAATTTCAGCTGTTCTTGCCTTTTTCAGTCAAAAGTGCTAAAGTCCGCTTTGGACCCAATTTTTCTCACCCAAATGAGGTGAAACCCCTTTCAGTCACTCAATATATCATGCAAGACATGCTCATGCAGCCCTCTTATGATTTTGGTCTCAAAATAATGTTTTGGCACTATTTGGGTAGGATGTCTGGCAATTTCAGTCTATCTGGCCTTATCTTGTCAAGATATGGCCAAATTTCCACTTTCCAGTTGAAATTAGGGTAAACCCTACCTTTTGAACACACTGGTCAACTCAAAATCCCAAAATTCCTCCCAGATTAGCCTGTAGACATCCTACGCGTAGGATGTCTCCTGGCTTAAAATTAAAAAAAAATTCTGACAGGAATGCTTCTGATGCTCTGTAGGTCTATTAGAAACACTCACAATAACTTTTGGACTTCAATTAGGCTTTCAAACACACTTTTGCGTCTTTTACAAACTTGTAATGATTTTACCAAGCAAGTGTACATGCATGAAATGCTCTAGATCCTGAATCATGATGTCCTACTTACTCTACTCCTACCTATCATGTGAAATGGTGATGATGGTGTTTTTTGGTTGCTTTTTTGGCCTCTTCGGACTCTCAAGCTCTCCTCTCACCGCTTCTACCACTCCAACTCCTACCTTAGAACTCGACTACCACCTAAAACTACCTAAGTCTACCTCATCTACTTAAGTCGAAGGATCTAGGCCAGGCACACGCTTCCTAGACTCCCTTTAAGACCTAGAGAGTCCTCCACCCTCTAATCCTATCTAAATGTAAAGCGATACTTTTGGCAAGCCAAAAATCCCAATCCTCCAGGATTAGTCTCGGTCACCTACCTAAGGTTTTCGTCCCCGGCAGCGGCGCCAATGTTGGACGGATACGCCGCGACGGACGTCAGCACAGCGAGAATTCACCTAAAATGTAATGTTAGCTAAGGACGAAGCTCGACCCGCAGGCGCGTCGAAGCAAGCATAAGGTGTCAACCTACACTCGACCGACTCCTAACTAATTCCTACAGAGGTCTCTACCAATTGTCTAAGTCACAGCCTTCAAGAGTGCATAAGAGGAAACTTCCTACAACGCTTTCTAGAGCCGAATACCCATCAAACAATCTCGAAACACCATAGAACTTGAAAGAGACCCTACTAATACCAATAGGTCGCTCTCCCTAAGGTCCATGAACCAAAATCCCAACCCAAAACACCTGGTGCAGAAACACGTAGGATGTCTGGCCAAAATCTGCAGGTCTTCGTTTCCAAAATCTAAAGTGCCTAATGCGTAGTTCTACTCAATGTGAACGCGTGGATATTAGGACTCTGATGGTCGCACTGGGAGGTGCCCGCCACTAGGACTTGCTCCGGGGTAAAGTGATTGAATAACAGCAAGGGTGTCACTTCTAAAACTTACATCTAGCCGCAACATGTCATAGAGGGACACTTGTTGGAAAGTTTTCTTCAAGACTGTCTCTATTGTAAGCTTCTCTTTTTGTACCTGTTGTTCCTCTGGTACCTTGATCTCCTGTAGATCGAAAACTACTTCCAAGAAATCTTCATCAATATCTGAGAGCAAAGATTTGGATTCTTTCATGGCACTAGGGGATGGCTTGTTAACAGTTGTTGCAGGCATGGTATCTACTAGTGTGAGAATGTGTGGGGGAGTTGAACTTGATGGAATGCTAAGACCGAGAGCGGCTCTCTGGGCCCGGGTGAGGACGCCCGATGGCTCCTCTGCCAACTGCAATTGCTTATTTTGAGGGGTAACCACGTGGGTAGAAGGGGGCGGTTGAGAAACGGTGCTCATTGCTATCAAGTTGAGCTTGGGAAAGGCAAACTCATTCTGGCTTTGACTTGGGTTCGAAGCCATGGATGCACGAATTTTATGGCAATCCTTACTGTAGTGATCCTTCATTTCAGGGCAATGACGGTAGGGAGGGGACCCTTCTAGCAAGGGACATTTGCTTTGGTAATGCCCATATTCCCCGCATCTGTAGCACAAAATGGGCCGATTCAAAGGGTGAGTCGAAGTGCGAGGTGGTCCTTGCTCTTGGTGCATTGAGTTGGAGGTGGAGGCATAGAAGCTTTGAGGTGATGAGGGAGCAAGGGTATGATAAAAGCTCTGAGATGGAAAAGTACTTGGCTATGTTGCAATGCAAAATCGGACAACGTATGCTCACCCAAAAAACCGATGAAGCTCGTAGAAGGAGCTCGTAAAACAGGACCGTACGCGCGCAATGTAGGTATCGGCGCGTAGCTCTCGTCAGGGGCAAACACGCTGCACTTCTTCGCACTAGATTCCGACCACCAGACCACACGTAGCATCAAGATGAAGCTCACACTCTCTCTCTCTCTCGTACACAGTACGCTCACTCACAGACTTCAAAACTTGTTTTAAAATGACAAAAAGGTCTTTCATTAAGGTCAAAAAGTGGTATATATACCTTACAATTTCTCAAACCCTAAAGTTCCAAAATCAACCATCTACTCAATCTAACTATCAAAACTGGGATACAATCTGGAAAATTATGTAAGTCCCAATAATTACAAGGTGAAAAATCAGGTTTTCCTCAATGAATGAATAATTACAAAAAATAATAATCCTCCGGGTAGTTACTGCCGTGGGGTGTGTCCGGCTTCTAACATTCTCTCTTTATTGTGCACAAATTTAAGTAGTATGCATACTAAGAATCATGATGTTTGGGATGACGACGTCTCTCAAACACCATGTAGAATTTGTCACTCTACTTGGGAGGATGAAATGGACTAAGGAGCAGACATGCTTGCGGTAGCTATATCTCCCAAGCACCAAATGGATTAGTTTATGTCGTAGGGTAAAAAGGGATCCTCTACCCCCTAAGACAAATTGACTAATGACTATGACATTATCTATTTTACCTCATAGTCGAGGATGACTATGATTTCAAGAGAGAGGTAATGTCATTAAATATCTAATATCTAACCAAACCAAATGATTTTCTTATATTAAACTGATCATTTAATATGGGATAATAAACGAGAACAAGGGTTAGAATATAGACATGTGCTTACGGATCTATCTTAACACAGGGCCAATGGTAAAGGGCCCAAATGAGAGATGGTCTGTCAAAGAGCAAGGTTAACTAATGAAGCTTAAAAGACCTTAGGGTTAGCTTCATTAGAGACCTCCAATGGTTACTGTTAAAAGTCCTTTGACCTTAAGAAATCTAGGGTTGAGCTTGAGGTGGGAACCCGACCTAAACTTAAGCAAGCTAGGGCGATGCTTGAGGTGGGAACCTTAAGAAAGCTAGGGCTGTGCTTGAGGTGGGAACCCAACCTAAACTTAAGCAAGCTAGGGTTGTGCTTGAGGTGGGAAATCCACCTAAGGTGCTTGTCATGCTTGATGACTAAGGTACTTGAGGTATTTGTCACATTTAATGAGTAAAATGCTTGAGAAGCTTCCTATGCATGGGCGGTAAGATGCTTGAGTCAAAAAGAGGACCCACACAGTTAATGAGGAAGTTGCTTGAGAAACTTCCTATGCATAAAAATCTCAAAGTTAGGGGAATTCTAAAAGAGCACATGGGACACATGCCAGACTCTCACTAAGCTTAACCACATGGTGAGCTTGAATGCTATTGGTTGGGTGAAAGAGGGGTCGAATGAGCTTCTACTTCCATCTAAAAAATATCTAGATATTTTCAAGCTCTCTCTCTCTCTCTCTCTCTCTCTCTCTCTCTCTCTCTCTCTCTCTCTCTCTCTCTCTCTCAGGGGTAAGGAGGACACTTGTCAAAAGACTACCCATGTACTTGACTGCATGCTGCATGTGATTGGCTAGGGGGAGAGGGGTCCAATGAGCTTGCAACATGCAAAGAAGTCACCACTCGCCCAAAACAAGGAAGGGGGGGTGCTAGGGGGATATACTCCACACACACACACTCATTTGCAAAGCCATTATCACTTGGTGAAAGTTGAGGAACACCACCTCCTTCTCCAAGCTTGTGAGAGTGAAAGCCTATACCAACACTCTTGGCTATGGAATGCAAATCCAACCAAGAGTCATGCTTCAATGCTTAAGCTTACCATCTTCTCCCTCTTCATTACTATGCTATTGTGTATGCTAGCAAGAAGAGTAATGATAAGTGAGGAACTATTTCTTTCTCCTATGGAATGTTTCTTCTGCCTCTTTCCTATCCTCATTCCCCGCTAGCTCTCTCCACCTTCGAAGGTGTTTGAGGCCTTGGGACTAAGGCTTGGGATAGTTAATGCTTTATTCAAGTTTATGTTATGCTTGTGATACATGAAGCTTTCCATCTTCATTGCATCACCTAGGTTACAAGGAACAGAAATATTGTATTGTACCAAGTCTCTCTTGATGGGAGAAACTATAATACAAATGCCTATTGGAGGGGGGACTGCTGGCTCCAAATGAATCCGGTCCTCAACTATTGTCATGTTCTCTAAACTCTCTCTCTTGAAAAAGTATTGTTCATGCCAAGTTAACTAAGTACCATGTTTATGTTGCTACCATCAATTAAGTTCAACCTCTATGCTCACAAAGAATCTGTCAAAAGTGCTTCACCTAATTTCCTAATTCCGCTACTCTCAAAGTTCATAGAAAGTTACCATTACACTTCACCAGGGATCTAAAGCTACAAAATGTTCCATCTTTGAGGCGTAGTCGAGGCCTATGACCAGTTTGATTGCCCGGACCTCAAAGCCCCCAACGTCTCCAAGCATAGGGTCTAGGCCCTTTCGCAAGTAGAGGGTCTAGCTATGAAAGGGAGAGAAAGAAAATCCTTGGAGCATTAGCTAAACCCCCACGAGAGGACCCAAGTTTTCTTAAACTAGTATTCAAAGCTTGACAAATCCCATTGTAGGAAGGAGATATGGACAGAAGACCAAATGGTTCATTGGGTGGTGTCTAAAATCAAGGTGAGGGAGGGCTTTAGAGAATGGGATTGCAAAATGAAAAGATTGTATCTTTGATTGAGATATAAATGATGCAAACTATGGACCAAAACCTTTCCATGAACATCTTTTTGAGCCATTTGAATGGAGTCAAATATTAGCAATCATGAATGTTTTTGTCAATGAATCAACACTCACCATAGTCTATGATGAGGATGTCTATGAAATTGTTCGAATCCAAATGGTACCCATTGTGCAACTTGATGATCAAAGTTTTTTCTCTAACCACTATTACAATGCTACAGATGAACTAGGAGAGGATCTCTTATGACCAAATATTCTAGCTCCAAGAAAGAGCACATAAGAGTGAATTTTTTTATATGAGGAGGAGAGAAAAAATACTTTGATTTTTCCAATCAACATCGTAGATGACAAGATATGTATAGAAAGAAACAAGAAATGTTACTGCTAAAAACAATCTATACCAAAGACCAAACGAAAACAATAGTTTTTGATGATGGTTAATGTGGATGATTTTACTAAGGACAAGATTACATGAAGATATTTCATCTTAGATAAAAGCAAAAACTTGATCGAATGGCCTAAAATTAAATAGAAATCACAAAGACATACAAATCAGAGAAAAGAGAACTTACCATGATAAAAACAAAGAGGAGATCTAAGTATCAAGAGTTAAAACGGACCTTGAAAGAGGTATGGACCACCAAAAAATGATAAATGCAAGTAGGCTATGAGTATTACATCCTACTATAAGATACAAGGGTCATTGTGGAGCAATCCACTAAATGGCCTAGGAACCAGAACAATCTTGTGAAGGACTAGAGAAGACCAAGAAGATTCACCTAGAAAAATTTGGGAAATATCCAAGCCCTCCATATATTGCAGCTGGTTTGTCTCATGAAGAAGAATAAATTCTCATCAAAACTTTAAAGGAGTATAGTGGTGTCATGGTATAGTGATCTAAAGAGATGGATCTTGACAATTGTCAGTATACAATACCTATGAGAGATGATGTCAAGCTAAGAAAACAAATACCCTACACTTACAATGACACCTTTGCTAAGAAAATCAAAGATGATATTGAAAAGCTCAAGGAAGATGAGATAATCTATGATATTGAACCCACAAATTCGGTAACCTTGTGGGTGTATGTCAACCTCAAAAAGATAAATGTAGCCACCATTAGAGACAACTATCCTCCTCCTATTACCGATCACGTTCTAAAAAGAGTGAATAGAAAAGAAGCCTATAGCTACTTAGATCGATTCTCAAGCTATAACCAACTGACCATTGACCTTGAAAGATCAACATAAAATATACTTTGCTATGGAATGGGGCATATTCACATTTAGAGTCATGGATTTGGGGTTGGAAAATGCTCTAGAAACTTTCCAACAAAGACTCATGAATCATGCTTTCAAGGAATATATACAAAAATTCCTAGAACCTTACATGGATGACTTGTGAATACACTCATCCAAACAAGCAGACCAACTTTGAGCTTTTCAAGAAATTCGTTGAACAAATCGAGAAATGGAAGAGGGATCAGGGCCTTCATATCCAAATTTTTGGATATAATTTCTTTTTAGCAAGCCCCCCTTCCTCCCAAATATTTGGACTAGACCTTCCCTCTCTACCTCACCATCTATCCCACTCTCTTGTAGGGGACAAGCCCATGTACTCCAAAGTGAGAAGAATCACCATTATCAAGACTCAAGTGAAAAAAAAAATATTAGAGAGAAAAGTGGAAGAATCTACCTCAAGTCATCAAATTCAAGTTCAAAAGGGCTAAAACTTATACACTAGACCTAGTTAGCATGTGTGTAGCTATAAATTTCAAAGTTGGCAAAAATATTCAAGCCTAAATAATAATTGTGCTTACTATCTTCTTGTCTAAAAATGCATCATATCTCCAAAACTCCTTTACATCATGCTTACATGTTGTCTTGTCCCCATATATTGAGTAAAATTGTAAAAATCCATTTCTTACTTGTTCACTTATCAAAAATCACATCAAGGCTTGAAATTTCCAAAATTTGACCGAAGGGACACGTAGACATTTCCAAAATTTAACAAAACCACATTCAAGGCTTCATTACATCATGGTCTATCATTGTACAATGTTAAACTTTGCAAAAAAAGTTAAAAAAGATTCCAACAAATAATGATCGCGCTTATTATCTTCTGAGCTAGAGAGTCCAATCTCACATTTTTATCACCCACTGCTCTAGGATATCATTGCAATCCCACCACCAAATTTGGAAGAATTTGGATTGTCCAAGCACTCTATTTTATAGTTAGCCATTTTTAGGGGCCTTTTGTTCAAAAACGAACCCCAACCATGCACCAACTCATCAAAATTTCCCCAAAAGCCAAATCCTACCTATTTATGATGCCATTAACCCATGTGCAAAAACACATTTCAATTTTTATGTAAAAATCAAGTCATAGATAATAATCGCAATGATTATCTTGCTTTGAGATTTTTGTCCACAAGTGATTTATCTAGGTTGCATCATGTTTGCATGGGTTTTAGTGATTATTTTTAAGCAATAGAAGTAACTTTGACACTTCCAAGTTCAATCACTAAAGATCCATAAATGATGGAACTTTGAAATGTACCTAGCTTGCAAATTTTGTGCGCTACCCATAGGCTCAATGCAACCATCACCATGTTCTACTCAAAAGAAGAATACCATGAAGCAAAAACTATAGGGACTCCCATCATATCAGCTATAGAAGAGGAATCCATCAGAGTGACCAAGAAGACTTATGGAAGAGAAGCTCGGTTGGAAGAACACCTTGTGCCCATCTTCCACGGTATATTTAAAAGTGCAAACAACCAAGTAATAAAAATAAATCTATGATGTTGTCAAGGCACCAAACACAATGGAAGCCAACCAAAAATTGGGCTTACTACCATTTTATGAGATGGAACCATGTGGAGTAGATTTATAGAGATCTTATGATCTTTTAAGCACCATTAAGAAGATACAATAGTATAGAAACCATGATGTGGAAAAACAGTCTTAAGAAACAAAAGTGTAGCTTGATGTGCTGTGAGTGTTTTCTTACAAGGAATGAAATATGCTTGTTTAGAAAAACGGTCAATAACAGTCCAAATCATGTCATGCTTGTGCATTGTGGAGTGGGAAACCAGTAACAAAATCCATTGAAATGTGCTCCCAAGGTCTTTCAAGAATGGGGAAAGGGTGTAAAAGTCCCAATTTCTTACCTGTCACTACTTTGATCTTTTGACAAATCAAACAAGTGGAAACATACTGTTTAACATCCATTCTCATAGTAGGCCAATAGAAATCATGACATAAATTTTGAAAAGTTGTAGCAAATCCTCTATGTCCAACATAGGGTGGTTTGTGCAATTCTTCAACAATTAATGTACTGAAAGGTTTAGTCACACACAATTTTTGTTTGAAATAAAGGAAGTTTTGTTGAATAGTGTATTCGAGAAATGTGTGCACACAATTGTCAAGCATATGCAACCATGTCGTTTTGAAGTCATCATCGTGTGCATAAGTGTCAAATGAAGTTCCCATAATGGTTGATAGATGATTAAGTGAGGGTCTTCTACTCAAAGCATCAGCTACAACATTTTCTTTACCAGGTTGGTATTGAATGTTGGGCTCAAAACTTCGAATGAAAGTGGCCCACTTAATATGTTTGTCATCTATTAAGGGCTGTGAAAGTAATTATTTGATACTTTGTTGATCAGTTTTTATGATCAAATAAGTACCCATTACATAGTGTTTCCAAATTTTCAATGCATGTACCACATCAGTCAACTCTTTATCATAAGTACTGAACTTTATTTCAGAAGGTTTGAATTTATGGCTTTCAAAATCAAGTGGATGGTTATCTTGCATAAGGACTGCACCAATACCTATTCCACTAGCATCAGTGACTACCACAAAGAATGGTCTTTCAAAATCAGGCAATTGCAATATAGGTGCATTAGTCAAAGCATGTTTAAGTGCATTACATGAGCTTTCTTGTAAATTGGTCCATTCATAAGGTGTGTTTTCTTCAACAGGAGAGTTAAATAATGTGACTTGTAAGCAAAATTACGAACAAATTTCCTGTACTAGCTACAAAGACCAATAAAAGAACGTAGCTCATGCAAGTTTTAGGGTGAATGGCTTCAATCATTAGGAAAAATATGAACCCTCTAGGGGCCCTTTGGGATTAAGGTTAATTAGAGGCCAGCCAATGAGAAGAGGGTGGTGGACACACTGTATGCCCTCAAAAATGTAGGGGGACAAAGTAGTCTTACGCTTCTTAATGGGCTCTTACATGATTATCCTTCTTTGAAATTTTTGTCCACAAGTGATTTATCTAGGTTGCATCATGTTTGCATGGGTTTTAGTGATTATTTTGAAGCAATAGAAGTAAGTTTGACACTTCCAAGCTCAAGCATTGAAGATCCATAAATGATGGAACTTTGAAATGTACTTAGCTTGCAAATTTTGTGTGCTACCCATAGGCTCAATGCAATCATCACCATATTCTACTCGAAAGAAAAATACCATGAAGCAAAAAATGTTGGAATTAGGGTTGCAGAGAAACGCACGCAGCTTGGAGAAGACGAAGGAAGCTCAAGGCACACAATAGAGAGTGTGTTACTTAGTGTGCAATGGAAAGATAGATAGCCCTAGAGTGATGGGCATATATACAATGCACGGGGGAAAAAACCTCCTAAAGAGGGAAAAAATGCCCCGGCGGTCCTAGTGTGTTCACACACATCACTACCACATGTATATGGTAACAAATCCCCCCTAGAGTGATGCGGTGAACGAGAGCTGGCACATGAGTAAAGGGAAGTGCCATGCCCTGAGGACAGGATCAATCCACAAAGGGGAGTAAGCCCAAAGCTTTGCGGAAAGCTTCAAGCTTCTCACGAGACAATGCCTTTGTGAAAAGATCTGCAAGGTTGTCCTGTGTTGGCACATAAGCCAAGCTGATCTCTCCTGCTGAGAGCCTCTCCCTGACATAGTGGTAATGCACCTCAATGTGCTTTGTGCGAGCATGAAAAACTGGGTTCCTCGCAACTGCCAATGCGCTCTGACTGTCCGTGTAGATAGTGTTGGCAGTGTCTTGTCCAACACCCAAATCATCCATAAGGCGTCTGAGCCATACACACTCAACCGTAGCTGTGAAGACTGCCCTATACTCAGCCTCACAACTCGAAGTGGCCATAGTAGGTTGCTTCTTGCTCAACCATGATATACATGAACTGCCAAACATGAAACAAAAACCACTTGTGGACACTCTCGTGTCAAAACAACCAGCCCAATCTGAGTCCGAAAAAGCATGTAAGTCTGGCGGCAATGATCCCCCCTTGGGATAAAACAAGCCAAGATGTAAAGTGCCACTAATGTAGCGGAAAATCCTCTTGACAGCCTGCCAATGCTTAGACCCTGGGCTATGCATAAATCTGCTGACCTGTGAGACTGCAAACTGAATATCCAGCCTTGTGTTGCATACATAAATGAGGCAGCCAACAGCAGTTTGGTAAAGAGTGACATCAGCAAGATCGCCAGCATCATGTAGACTCAACTTCAAACCTGTTTCCATGGGAGTGGCAATAGGTTTGCAATCCTCAAGTCCAAACTTACATAGCAATGTCTCTATGTAACTTTTCTGACACAAGGCAATACCACCATCACACTGCTTAAACTGTATACCCAAATAATGATGCAACAGCCCCAAATCTTTCATCTTGAAAGTAGCATTCAGATCAGCCTTAAATTCAGCAATATGTCTCTCATTTGGTCCAGTGATCAGCAAATCATCAACATAAAGAACCACGATGAGAAATACATCACCCTCACGCTTTCCATACAATGTGCTTTCTGTTGGACTGTTACGAAAGACTTGTTTGACCAAATGAGTGTCAGCTTTCTCATACCAAGCACGAGGAGATTGCTTCAACCCATACAAAGCCTTGTTACATTTGCACACTTTGTCCTCTTGTCCTTTTATGACAAAACCGCGAGGCTACGTTACATAAACTTCCTCAAATATGTCACCATTCAAGAAAGCAGTAACAATGTCTGATTGATGTACATCCCAACCAAAATGAGCTACCAATGCACATAGAAAACGCACAGTAGTCATACGACAAGTGGGAGAAAAATTCTCTTCATAATCTATGCCTTTTTGTTGTGCATAACCCTTTGCAACAAGTCGAGCCTTATGGCGATCGATCTCACCATCCGGCTTGCGTTTCAACTTATAAACCCACTTTGTACCAATGGCCTTTTTGCCAGGAGGAAAATCACATAAAGTCCATGTGTCATTTTCTATAAGTGCATCATATTCTGATTGCATGGCAGCCATCCAATTTTTTGAATTTTGTGCTTCATCAAAAGTCAGAGGCTCCTCAACATCATGTAAGCTAGACACAGCCAAAGCATAACAATCTGATGCATAAGATGCATGGCGAGAGCCTGAATGAGTACGACTAGACAAAGGTGCATCCAATTTACTGTCATGCAAAGTGTGCACCAGCCATTTTGGCATACCTCTAGCCTGCTCATTTTCAGCCCTTTCCTCATCAAGTACGTCATGTACATCTGCATCAGTAATAGGCTGTTCTAAAACATTTTCAGAAACCCCCATAGGCTGTACATTTGCCTCATTGGAACTTACATTCGTATTTCCACCACTGAAAAGAGGCAACAAAGTGTCATAAATGTCCTGTGAGCTTACATTACTGTCTCTAGTACATGACAGCAAGGGCTGAACAGAATCTTCCACAAACACTACATCCCGAGAAACCAGAATACGTTTTGTTTGCAGATGATACAACATGTAACCTTTGATTTCAGCACTATAACCAACAAAAATACATTTTACAGCCTTATCATCCAATTTTCTGCGATGCACTTGTGGCACCAAAGCATATGCCAAACAGCCAAAAACACGCATGTGCTCAATAGAAGGCTTTCTATCATGCCATGCTTCATATGGAGTAATAGACTGCAAAGCTTTCGTAGGACACCTGTTAAGTACATAAGTGGCACACATGATGGCCTCAAGCCAAAAAGAATGCGCTAAAGCTTGACTTTTGACCATACATCGTGCCATTTCCGTCAGTGACCTATTTTTCCTCTCAGCAACACCATTTTGCTGAGGTGTATAAGGCACTGTACATTGGTGTTTTATCCCACGACTAGCCAGAAATGCATTAAATTCATGAGACATATACTCCCCCCCTCGATCGGAACGGAGGGTGCCCATAGTACATTTCGAGACATTTTCAGCCATAGCCAAAAATTGTTTGAAGCACATAAAAACTTCGGACTTCTCTTTAAGCGGAAATACCCATGCATGCCTGGAGTAATCATCAATGAAAGTCACGAAGTACAGGTAATTGCCCAAGGACGGAGTTTGCATGGGCCCACAAACATCACTATGCACAAGCTGCAACCTGCATGTGGCCCGAACTGAACCATCCTTTGGAAATTTAGAACGCTGCAATCTTACCCAAAATACAGCCTTCACAAACATGTTTGACAGGTGCTTCAAGAGGTGGCAAAGAATCAACCATATCAGATTTCTGCAAACGCAGCAAACTGGCAAAATTCAGATGACCAAAACGTGCATGGCAAAGTTTTGCATTTGAAATAGCCCTTGAATCTGCAACAGCATTTGCAAAGTTTTGTCCGCACTCGTCATACAAAGTGAGCTTATACAGCCCACGGCACAAAAGCCCAGATGCAACAATTTCATCACCAAAACTGAGATCATGAACTGTACATCTGTCATCCACAAATTTGACTACAAGTCCAAGTCTAGCAAGTGCGGATACAGATAAGAGATTCTTCTTGATCCCAGGAACATAAAGTGCATCAACAAGTGTGAAGGAACTGCCATTAGCAGCAGTGAGCACAATCTTTCCAACTCCCTGAACTGGATAAGAGGCGTTGTTGGCACAAGTGACTGAATTCCCATGAGGGACAGACTCGAGAGAGGTAAACAATTCACGATGTGAGGTAATGTGCTTTGTAGCACCACTGTCAAAATACCAAACATGTGAATCTACAGCAACTGACAAGCATGCATCATGGACAACAGGATTGTAAGTGCACTCTGCGCTAAAAGCCCATTCTGCATCAACATCAGCAACACAGTCTCCTTTCACAGAAGACTCAACAATGGCTGCATTTGTAGTGGAACCAGCATTTGCAGTGGAACCACCCTCTTTCTTCTTAGCCTCTTTGGCCTTCAACTTAGGACACGACTTGATCAAGTGATCATTGGCTTTACAATAATGGCAATGCATCTTCTTTTTGCCCTTATCACCAGAATTTCCAGACGAATTGCTGCCAGCAGAAGCATTAAGAACATAATTTTTGCCACTCGCAGCAGAACCATAAGAAGTGGCTGCATTGCTGTTACCACCCTTTCTTTGAGAAGCAATAAAAGGCTGTTCAACTGCACGCTATCTAGTCCTGTTTTTTTTGGACAGTGACTCTTGCAACAGCAATGTGCATAATGCATCAAACTTGACAACTTCTGGATTTCCTTGGGTCATCAGTCTCCAAGTACTAGCAAAAGTCTGGTAGGAATCTGGTAAGGCATCAAGAACAGTCTGCACAAGGGAACTGTCTGAAATGACTTCACCTGCAGAAATAAGCTGCTCATTGATATCCTTGACACTAGCAAGGAAAGTGTCCATATCATCCTCCTCATGCATAATCTTTGACTCCAGCTCTTTACGCAGCAAAGCAATTTTAGCCTCATTGCGGCTTGCATAAAGACCTGCTAGAATATCCCAAGCCTGTTTTGCAGATTTTGTTGAACGGATGTGAGTAACAATGGTGCGCTTCACAGACAACGCAATCAATGCATGAGCCTGCGCATCCTTAACATCCCAACGAGCTTGTTCTTCCGTAGGCAAAACAACTCTAACAGCTGCAATCCTTGCAGCAAGACCTGCAACATCCTCAACATCGCCTACATCCTCAGAACTAGGACGTACATCAATGCCCTGCACAATGTTCCAGACACCTTTTGACACAAGAACATGTTGCATCATATAAGCCCACATAGGGTAGTTGTCCCCATCCAACCTGTCCTCAGCAACAAACATCTTGAACACATCTGTGTTGTTGTTGTCAGCCATGGTAAATGCTGCACCTGATGTGAAAACTGCCAGAAAATAGGAGAAATGGAGCGGGAACAACCTGTGCTATATAGCACAAACCGTAGAAGACTATAAGGCACCTGCTATGCAGAAAACGGCACTGACAGAAATTCTACACAAAATGACGAAATAGCCTGTGCAGTACTGCTTGTAGTGGAAACGGAGGCCGAAATGAGCCCAAATCAAAATTCTGAGCAGAACAAGCTCTTCAAGGTATCCCAAAATATTTGTCGACCTGCGAATGCTCGCCAAAGCTCACTGAAATCGGAGAAAGTGAGCAGGCGTGTGCTGGAGCAGCTGGCGACTAACCCCGGGAGGACGTGACCTGCTCTGATACCAATTGTTGGAATTAGGGTTGCAGAGAAACGCACGCAGCTTGGAGAAGACGAAGGAAGCTCAAGGCACACAATAGAGAGTGTGTTACTTAGTGTGCAATGGAAAGATAGATAGCCGTAGAGTGATGGGCGTATATACAATGCACGGGGGGAAAAACCTCCTAAAGAGGGAAAAAATGCCCCGGCGGTCCTAGTGTGTTCACACACATCACTACCACATGTATATGGTAACAAAAAATATAGGGACTCCCATCATATCAGCTAGAAGAGGAATCCATCAAAGTGACCGAGAAGAATTATGCAAGAGAAGCTCGGTTGAAAGAACACCTTGTGCCCATCTTCCATGGTATATTTAAAAGTGCAAACAATCAAGTAATAAAGATATAGCTCATGCCCAAATAAATCTATGATGTTGTCAAGGCACCAAACACAATGGAAGCCAACCAAAAATTGGGCTTACTACCATTTTATGAGATGGAACCATGTGGAGTAGATTTATAGAGATCTTATGAGCTCTTAAGCACCATTAAGAAGATACAATAGTATAGAAACCATGATGTGGGAAAACAGTCTTAAGAAACAAAAATGCAGCTTGATGTGCTGTGAGTGTTTTCTTACAAGGAATGAAATATGCTTGTTTAGAAAAACGGTCAATAACAGTCCAAATCATGTCATGCTTGTGCATTGTGAGTGGGAAACCAGTAACAAAATCCATTGAAATGTGCTCCCAAGGTCTTTCAAGAATGGGGAAAGGGTGTAAAAATCCCAATTTCTTACCTGTCACTACTTTGATCTTTTGACAAATCAAACAAGTGGAAACATACTGTTTAACATCCATTCTCATAGTAGGCCAATAAAAATCACGACATAAATTTTGAAAAGTTGTAGAAAATCCTCTATGTCCAACATAGGGTGGGTTGTGCAATTCTTCAACAATTAATGTGCGGAAAGGTTTAGTCACACACAATTTTTGTTTGAAATAAAGGAAGTTTTCTTGAATAGTGTATTCAAGAAAGGTGTGCACAGAATTGTCAAGCATATGCAACCATTTCGTTTTGAAGTCATCATCATATGCATAAGTGTCAGGCATAGTGTCAAATGAAGTTCCCATACTGGTTGATAGATGATTAAGTGAGGGTCTTCTACTCAATGCATCAACTAACGTTTTCTTTACCAGGTTGGTATTGAATGTTGGGCTGAAAAATTCAAATAAAAGCGGCCCACTTAATATGTTTGTCATCTATTGAGGGCTGAGAAAGTATTTTTTTGATACTTTGTTCATCAGTTTTTATGATCAGTACCCATTACATAGTGTTTTCAAATTTTCAATGCATGTACCACATCAATCAACTCTTTATCATAAGTATTGAACTTTGTTTCAGAAGGTTTTAATTTACGGCTTTCAAAAGCAAGTGGATGGTTATCTTGCATAAGGACTGCACTGATACCTATTCCACTAGCATCAGTGACTACCACAAAGAATGGTCTTTCAAAATCAGGCAATTGCAATATAGGTGCATTAGTTAAATCATGTTTAAGTGCATTAAATGAGCTTTCTTGTAAATTAGTCCATTTATAAGGTGTGTTTTTCTTCAACAAGAGAGTTAAATAATGTAACTTGTAAGCAAAATTACGAACAAATTTCCTATAATAGCTACAAAGACCAATAAAAGAACGTAGCTCATTGAAGTTTTTGGGTCTAGGCCATGACTGAATGGCTTCAATCATTAGGAAAAATATGAACCCTCTAGGGGCCCTTTGGGATTAAGGTTAATTAGAAGCCAGCCAATGAGAAGAGGGTGGTGGGCACACTCTATGCCCTCAAAACTGTAGGGGGACAAAGTAGTCTTACACTTCTTAATGGGCTCTTACGTAGTGAGAAGGGGGGGGGAGTGTGGGCCATATGGAACCTCAAGCTTCCCTCCTTTTTTATTAGGTTCTGAAAAATTACCAAAATTTTGAAATTTTTCAAAAATTTCAAAACTCAAATCTTATTTTCTTAAAACCCCCCTTTAATCTATTTTATGGTCAAAAAAGCATTTTTTGATCTCAAAAAGTCAAAACATGCACAGAAAAACCCTAAAATTCAAAATTTGTGAAAAACTTTTGAAAATTATTTTTTTATTATCCGAAACCCCCCAAAGTAGACCGTAGGAAAAAAGTGATTTTCTCTCTGTAGAACCCCTTTTCTAACCCCTCCTTGGTTGTAACCATCACACTCATCCTCTACTCCAACACACTCTCTCTACACCATCTCCATTGCTGTAGCAAGGAAGCTCCTCTCTCCTCCCCTACCACCTTCCATTGCGACACCAAGTAAGGATTATCCATCTTCTCCTCCCATTGCCACACCGAGCAAGGGTTAATCACCTTCTCCTATCACTTTATCCCACTTACATTGTAGCAACAAGCAAGCTCCTGCTCCTCCTCTTAATTTTCTTTGTTCAACCATGGCCAATTGTACTTCGCAAAGGCGGCCAAAGGATGAGGTCACATCACTTGCATGCCAGAACACTAGAGGTATAGATGATGAGTGGGTGCCACAAGAGTTCACCAAAGGTGCTTGGGTATACATGCAACCATCTGCTATTGGCCCTCATCGTGTGCAGAATCATGCAAGATTAGATCATCATTGGAAAGGAAATCTCCTTGGCTTCAAGAACTGCAAAGACAAGGGGATCGTAGCCATTGTGCAACATGTTTTCTCAATGTCAAGCATGCAATTGCAACAACCACCTCGATTTCCAACACATTATAAGTACATGTTTTGAGAATACAAATCTAGGTGTGAAATCACAGTGTAATGTTATTATAAATTCATACTTAAGATTTGCCATGCATTTATAGTCATATTTTCATCCACGTTGGTGGAGGAGCAGCCACTACATAGTCTCTCCAGCACATTCAATGCTATACATGCGGATATTGGAGCAACAATGTTCGCACATCTTTGCCCAACCAAACTGGTTCAAAGAAGTATTTTCTTCTATTCTCACTCCTATATTGTGCCTACTTGTACACAAGAGTTTGGAACGCTTGAACCCATCAAAGTAACTTCCTTATGAAGTATGGAGTGGCCGGTGCAAGATTTGTGGTCGGTAGAATCTTTCAAGCAAAAGATGATAATAAACTCTTTGAAATACTTTAAAGCTTCTAGGTCTGTGGGCTTGAGTTGGTGTTTGCCTATTCACTGTTTTGTGCACATTTTTAAAGAGTTTGGATTTGTGGAGACTACCACAATGCTTGTATGTAAAGATGTGCATTATGAGGAATTAGGAAGGCTTTTAGAAGAGGACTGGGGTTTTGTGGAGGGCATACACAATGGGACCGGTACCATTGTAAGGTTGGAGCTTCAGGTATTGGAATGTGCTATTTGAAATCATGCACCTCCTTGTACATATGATTCCACTATGATCGTTGGATGTGCAAGCTTGGAGTGTGGACTCCCTTACAGAGTGTAGAGGGCGCTATTACAAGCTTTGACATTGCAGTGAAGATGCCCAACGATGCTTTGGAGGCAGTCCAAGTGAACAAGCATTGGACTCTTAGTAATGTGCGAGAACATTTGGTTATTATGGGTTTTGAGGCCCTTCAACAAGCACAATTTTGTTTACAAGGTCACAAGGTGAGAATCCTTCCACCACATTTTCAATACATCATATTTTGTCGATCATTGGATACTTATTGTAATGAATGTCCGCTGATTGGGAAGAGAATGGAAGACAAATTGAAGGTCGAGGAGGACAGAGAGATGGATGGAACTATGCTATTGCTCTTATAACTTTGTAACTCTTGCAATTTTGAAAATGATCCCCGATGTAATCAACATTATTTGCTTTTGCAAATCATGTCTTTGAATATAATTTTTCGCATTGAAATGAGAGATCATTTTTTGGTGAAAGTGCCTCTTTTTTTGTTTTTAATGCCTTTAAAAAAGGGACCATTGTAAAAGCGCGGGGGGGCGCATAACTCATTCACTTTTTTCACTTTCACAACTCTTGAGCTCCTTCACTCTCTATCTACACCCCAAGCTAGACATGGACCCTTCCACAGTCTCTGCATCTACACCCACATCCACCCCTTTGTCACGCTTCATCCTCTTCCTCGAGGACACCAAAATACAAGGTTGGACCTCCACACCTTTTTTACTCGTCTCCTTGACCTCGACGCCACAATTTCCCTTCACATGGATGCATTCGTCGAGATTTTTGCGTTCATGGAGGAGCACATCATAAAATATTCCGTATCTATATCCCCACATGCAAGGATCTAGGTGCCTTGCAATCTTTTGCGCTACATACACAAAGGTGATCACCCATTCTCCAAGCAGTTGCAACAATTCAAAGAAATTGCCACCGACGCAGTCCATTTCTTGGAGGAGCAAGCCCCAGGGGTGGAGTACCTTTCTCAGCTAGCAACATTTATCTTCTTGGTGAGCGAGGAACCTAATTTGGAGGAGCTCCGCTTACCACATCTTCAGGGTGGGTCCTTTATCAAGGACACCAAGGAGCAAGATGTTATCCCCATGAACCTTGCAGCAAAAGGAAAGACACTTCGGCTGGAGTACCCCAGGGGGCTCAAGGAAGTGGTTGAGAAATCCATCGTTGTGGCTGGCCTTAGTGACACTCCAATGCCACTACCATTGATGGATGTGGCTATACCAGAGGTAGAAATCAGCTGCTTCTCCTCAATGGAGGAGTATGTGTTTATGCATGATTTGGAGAAATCATTTGGCCTGCGCATGGATAAATGCTTGAGCATGCTATGCAATAGCACCAAATGTCCCTTAGATAATACGCCAGATACCCTAGAAAGCAAGCTCTTGCCACTTGGGGACTCTATTGTTGCTGACACTATTGCAGTTGTATGTGCCGAGGTCCTGGTAGCAAAGCATTTTCACGTGGTTGAGGAAGAATTCCAAGCCACAGCCAAGGTTGAGGCCGCTAGTATGCCTATGCCACTACGCAACCCCCCATCTGATGATCCAAAGCTCGTAGCTGCGGTGCATGGGAGCATTGACTTGGATGGAAAGGGCAACATGGAGGAGGACAACAAGGAGCAAGAGGTAAACTCTATCCTAATTTTCATGTTATTTTTTAATCCTTCATTGTATTTTTTCTCAACCTTCATTGGTTTATGACAGGACGTCGTGGAGGTTGATGATTTTGCTGCAAGGACGGGTGGCAAGCGGACGGGCTTTGGACCTCAGTCTTCCCTTGCGCATTACCTAGGACAACTCCCCCTAGCGATGTGGCCATTGTCCATAATGAATTTACTCCCCAAGCCCATTTTTTGAATTGGTCGTTGAAAGCTTTGAGCAAGTTTTTGTGTTTGAGCACCATTGCTCAAAGTGCACATCTTGTGTTCCTAGTGCGTAGATCCCTTGTATGCACAACATTTGGCACTGGCTTCCATGGTAAAGTGCTTGCCCAGATAGGGATACATGCTTCCATTAGCTCAACTGACCCAAAGGCCATAGCACAGTCCCTCTTGACTGGGAGTTTCCTTACACGCAAGAGAGGCACTAGGAAATGGTCAAGAAAATTATGAACTCCTCAGATACATGATGTAAAATCAACTTTTTGGAAATAATAAAAAATATTCCAAATTGTCTCTCTATCTTGTACATTCTTCTAAATGTGATTTGTCAATCTTGAAAATTGTTGTAATTGGTGATATGTTTCAATAAGCTGTGTCTTTTTTGCTTGAAGTAACAACACAACGGAAGTTGGATGCACATGATACTTCTTTCAACTTACCTTAATTCTAGGGAAAGTATAAAACACATATGAGTAAAAAGAAGTGGTTTCTCTAAAGTTATGATGCAAAAGCAATTGCTTTCAACTAATTTATGTTTTTTAAGTATCATGGGGGGTAGAGAAGCCTACCAAGCTCCAAAAAAGGGTGGCCACAAGGGCGCGCAAATGGCCCATCCATCAATTTTGGATGGCCTTTGCGCGCCCTTGTGGCCACCCTTTTTTTGGCATATGGAGCATATGTTTGCACTCAAGGACACTAGAAAAGATGAGATCAACTTTGAATTTAAGTTTTCAAGCACACTATCACCTGCTTCAGCTCTACCTAATACATCCCTGCACCAAAAGGCCCAATTACATTGGACATTTCAAAAATCTAATTTAATGTTGCATAGACACCTGCTTTCACAATATGTTAACTTTTTTGATATCCTATGGGGTAAACAAAGCTTGAAATTGCAAAAAAAAAGGGTGGCCACAAGGGCGCACAAATTGGCCATTGCGTGCCCTTGTGGCCACCCTTTTTTTGCACCTGCTAGGCTTCTCTACCACATAGGATACCGACAAAGTTAATGTTTGATTTATATTTAACTCTTCATGTTCGGAAACATAAATTCAAAACACATGGATAATAGTGTTGGGGTATAAAGGCCAATGTGGTCGCCCAGGTAAGTGGGCAGGCCGCCAGGTATGTACACATATTCTTTTGTAAAAACCTAATAAGAACTCACTATGCTCTACACATTACAATAGAGCGAGTTCACCATATCGTCGTGCTCTTCTTCTCGGACTCTCTCTCGCGTCGCACTTCCGCTCGTACTCCTTCAACTGGTATCAGAGCTCAGATCGAGGCTCGCGGCAGCACTGCAGGAGGCTAGAGTCACCAACTCAGATTGGAGTGAAATTCGATAGGCGAAGACATGGCCCCAAATCTCGTGGGCAAGCACAAAGGGCTTGGTGTTGTCAAAATTTCATTCTGAGGTCATCTCGGCCACCGTTCGGCTTCGACAAAGGTCTGCGCAGGCCATTTTCAACTACGTGGTCTCAGCGGGTGCAGATCCGACTCTGCAAATTTGGGGTTTTCGGCCTACGACTGCAGGTGCTGAGGATATCGACACTCCCAGAGTGTTGATTTGTGGCTGTCTACACATCGAAGGACGGCTCACAGTTCTTGGAGGTGTGCCACATATGACACGGGCGCATCTACACACAGACTGTAGGCGACATCCACTAGTTCATCAGGTAGCTTGTGTTTGCTGCTTGATATTCCAGATTTCATCCTGACATTGCAGGTACTTCCACATGGGATGCATTGTCAGAGATGATGTATGTCTGTTGAGGGGTTGTTGGATGTGAATCACGCAGCAAACAACGGCCGCAGCGGTTACAGCATACAGTGGGAAATTTGTGGATGTATGACTTTGTGGGAAGTCTATGTACTTTCAGATTTGCTACAGCCTTTGTTGAGGGTCGAGTGAGGTTTTATTGAGCTGAGGGATTCTCGAATGTTGAGATCCTTTCGGTGATACAGGTCTTGGAGCGATCCCTCGAGCACCCTTAGATAGGCAGCTAGGATGTATTGACTGTGAGTTAGACAGTTGGGATTGCATCTTTGCTTTACTGCCGTTGAGGCATTGTCACAGTCTATGCTTACAAGACAGTGACAGGACAGTCAGAGACAGTACAGGTGCAGGACAGTGACATGACAGTGAGAGACAGTACAGGTGCAGGACAGGTTTACCCACAGCTTACAGTGTTAGAGAGACAGTGTTTTTTGAGCTGTTTTTTGGTCTGTTTTTGAGTACACCAGAGCCATTTTACAAAGGAGACTCTGCCGAAATTTATGCAGAATCTGAAGCTTTCTTGGTTCATTTGACAGGTTGATATTGGTTCAGAGGTCAGTTTACAGGGGAAACTCTGCCGAATTTTTCCTAGGAAAGTAAACCACTGTGAAGCGTAGCTATGGCTGGATCACAGGACACTGCTCTTTACAATATCAAGAAGCTGGATGGAACCAATTTCCCATTGTGGAAGAAGTAGATTTGGCACGTGTTGGTACAAAAGAAGCAGATAAAACCTATAAATCTCAAGGGGATAAAACCAGAAGATATGGACGAAGACGAATGGAGCGAAATGGATGAATTGGCACTTTCTACCATTATGCTGACTTTGGCAGAAAGCGTTTACTTCAATGTAGCAGACGAGATGTCGGCTTATCAAGCATGGTTAAAGCTGAGTGATCTTTATGAGAAGCAGAGTTCAGCTTCACAGGTACACTGGCTTAAGAAGCTTGTTGACTTGAAGATGAAAGAAGGGACACCTATGTCCAATCATCTGAATGAATTCAACACCATCTACAGTCAGTTGTCAGCTAAAGGTGTCAAGTTTGATGAACCTGTTAGAGCTATGTTCCTGTTGATCACATTGCCGGAAAGTTGGGACACTTTTCGCACAGCTTTGAGTAATTCTGCACCTCCAGATGGTTTGAACATAGCAGGTGTAGAAGGAAGTCTGCTTACTGAAGAAACCAATAGAAAGACAATGGACAAAGGCAAAGGAACAACCTTAGTTGTCAGGGGAAGGACCAAAGAAAAGTACAAAGGTGGAAAGAGGAATCAGTCTCATAGCAAGTCCCGCAGTGCTAAAGGCAAGAGTGACATAGAATGCTACCATTGTGGCAAGAAGGGTCACATGAAAAGAGACTGCAGAGAATGGAAAGCAGAAAAAGGCAAAGAGAAAGCTGAAGACCATGGTGAGAAGAACAAGTCCTCATTGAAGATTCAAGAAATAAATGTGACAAACATTGTTGCAGAGGATGATAGTCTAGTGTCAGGAGACATCTACTTCTTGAAGAATACAATGGACTCAGCTCTTCTTACAGCATCTGATGGAAAGGCACTGAGTGACTGGATTATAGACTCAGGGGCATCACTTCATGTGTCTCCAAACGAGGAGTGGTTTACTTCTTATGTGACCACTAAAGATCATGTTCAGCTAGGCAATGGGCAGACATGTGAGATCTTAGGTGTTGGAGATGTTCAATTGAAGTTTCAGAATGGATCTTCTTTCACGCTGAAGAATGTGAGACATGTTCCCGCAATTACAAAGAGCTTAATCAGCACAGGTTTACTTGATGATGCTGGCTACGTCACCACTTTTGGACAGAACATGTGGAAGATATCCAAGGGTTCTATGACAATAGCACATGGAGTAAAGTCTGGAGGACTTTACATGATTTATGTATCAAATGTCTATAAAAATGTAATCAATGTAACCGAGCAGCCGAACGTTTCTTTGTGGCATAGCCAGTTAGGACATATGTCCAAGAAGGGAATGGAAATCTTGTCTCGTTCTGGTTATTTGCCTGGCTTTTCATTTAATGATTTTGAATTCTGTGAACATTGTCTGTATGGTAAGCAAACACAGCAGCCACATAAGCATAGAAGCAATAGAAGAGATACACAGTTGGCACTTGTTCATAGTGATTTGTGTGGACCTATGCCTAACCTATCTCTAGGGGGAGATTCTTACTTTATGACATTTATAGATGATTACTCGAGGAAAGTATGGGTTTACTTTATCAAGCACAAGGATGAAGCGTTTAGTGTTTTCAAAACGTTTGTGACACTTGTGGAGAATCAGAGTGGCAAGAAGCTTAAATGCTTACGCACTGACAATGGTGGAGAGTATGTTTCAAAGGCCTTTCAGGACTTTTGTGAGTCAAAAGGTATAAAACGTGAACTTACTGCTCCTTACAATCCTCCTCAAAATGGTGTTGCTGAGAGGATGAATAGGACCATACAAGAGAAGGTCAGAAGTATGTTGTCTAATGCACAGCTGCCAAATGGGTTTTGGGCTGAAGCTGTATCAAAAGCTGTTCATCTTGTAAATAGATCTCCTAGCAAGGTTTTGCAGAAGGATTCAGTGCCAGAGATGGTATGGTCAAGCAAAATGCCCTCATACAAGCATCTCAGAGTCTTTGGCTGTGAGGCATATACTCACATTCCAAAGGAATTTAGGAACAAACTTGAGCCAAAGAGTAGAAAGTGCATCTTTCTAGGCTATGGTAATTCTGGTGAGATGGGGTACAGACTTTGGGATCCCGAATCCAGAAAGGTTGTCCGCAGCAATGATGTTCACTTTAATGAATCCAAATATCATTCTAAACCAGAGAGGGTTGAGGAGATTAGAAGAGTTGTCTTCCAAAAATATGGACCTGCACGTGCAAGACAAAATGTCAGGGCTCAAGAGGAGCAAGGACATGATAGAGTGGAACCACAGGTTGTGGCGGAGCCTGAGCCACCTATTGTGCGTAGATCTGGACGTGTCACGCAACCTCCTGATAGGTTTGTTCCATCTATGAACTATGTCATATTGACTGATTGCAATGAGCCTTCATGTTACAAGGAAGCAGTGCAAATGAAGGACTCCGGGAATTGGCAATTGGCCATGCAGTCAGAGATGACAGCTCTGCATAAAAACAAGACATGGAAGCTAGTTAAATTACCATAGGGCAAAAAGGCTCTACCTTGTAAATGGGTTTACAGGTATAAGATCACCGCTCATGATAGTCAGCCAAAGTACAAAGAAAGGCTTGTTGCCAAGTGCTTTAAGCAAGAACAAGGCATTGACTTTGATGAAGTCTTCTCTCCGGTGGTCAAGATGACTACATTGAGATGCTTTCTTGCATCGGTTGCCATATTAGATTTGGTGTTGCACCAAATGGATGTCAAGATAGCGTTCTTGCATGGTGATTTAGATGTGGAAATTTACATGCAGCAGCCAGATGGGTTTGTTGAGAAAGGCAAGGAAGATTGGGTATGCCAGTTGTTAAAGAGTCTTTATGGCTTAAAACAATCACCGAGGGCATGGTACCATAAATTCCACAAGTTTATGCTTTCTCTAGGCTACAAACGTAGTGAGTTCGATCACTGTCTATATACAA
This sequence comes from Adiantum capillus-veneris, assembly GCF_014529385.1. NCBI lineage: Eukaryota > Viridiplantae > Streptophyta > Polypodiopsida > Polypodiales > Pteridaceae > Adiantum > Adiantum capillus-veneris. The sequence goes on from NC_140952.1 coordinate 143,692,857, forward strand.
AGAAGGCTAAGGATGGTAGTTGGCTGATCCTTATTTTGTATGTGGATGACATGTTGATTGCTGGCAAGCACTTGGAAGAAATTTCAGCTTTGAAGTCAAAGATGGCAAAATCGTTTGACATGAAAGACATGGGTGAGGCAAGTCATATACTTGGTATGCGCATTGAGAGAGACAGATCAAAGAAGTTGATTTGGTTATCTCAAACAGAGTATATTGACAAGGTTTTGCAACGTTTCAATATGGAGAAGGGAAAGGCACTGAGTGTTCCATTGCCACCATATGTGAAACTTAGCAAACAAGATTGTCCTGTGTCTGAGGAAGAACAGGCTGACATGGATAAGATTCCATATGCGTCTGCAGTGGGTAGTTTGATGTATGCAATGATTTCTACTCGCCCAGACATTGCATTTGCAATGGGAGTAGTAAGTCGATACATGTCAAACCCAGACAAGAAACATTGGGAGGCAGTAAAAGGAATATTGAGATACCTGAAAGCTACAAAGAGTATGCGTATATGCTATGGGAGTCAGGAGCTAAGTGTAAAGGGTTTTACACACTCAGATTATGTAGGTGACTTAGACAATCGAAGGTCTACGTCAGGGTATGTCTTTACATTGGTTGGTGGAGCAGTATCATGGCGTTCTAGATTACAAGATTGTGTTCCTCAGTCTACTACAGAGGCTGAATATGTTGCAGCATCAGAGGCATGCAAAGAATCAATTTGGCTTAATCGACTAGTAACAGATTTGGGAATCAAAGAAGAGATGCATGTGTTATATTGTGATAGTCAAAGTGCTATACAATTGGCTCGCAATCCAGTTTATCACTCAAAGACAAAGCATGTGGATGTGAAGTATCATTTCATCAGGGAAATGCTCGAGGATAAGCAACTTCAGCTTGTCAAAGTTCACACCACAGAAAATCCTGCTGATCTACTTACAAAAGGACTTCCCTCAGAGAGCTTTGCGCATTTTTGCAAGCAATTAGGTGTAGGGTAGTACATCACTTCTCTACATCTCTTGTATATTAGCTTGTATAGTAGCTTCTCTCACACTTAAAGTACCACATTGGACTTTAAGTGGGAGGTTGTTGGGGTATAAAGACCAATGTGGTCGCCCAGGTAAGTGGGCGGGCCGCCAGGTATGTACACATATTCTTTTGTAAAAACCTAATAAGAACTCACTATGCTCTACACATTACAGTAGAGCGAGTTCACCATATCGTCGTGCTCTTCTTCTCGCACTCTCTCTCGCGTCGCACTTCCACTCGTACTCCTTCAAATAGGCATAGTAGACATAACTGTTGATCATATTGTCATTGCAAAGTCATCTCATTACAAAGATAAGGGTGTGCAATACAAAAAGAGGGGTAACTTCGACTAATGCTTGAAGTCTTGTCCCAATTGACGTGCAAGCTGCATATCTTTTGGTTGTATTGTCACGCGCTTTGCATGAATGGCGCATATGTTGGTATCTTCCAACACCAAAATGATGTGGGCCTCTGTAGCTTTTTGAATAGCCTCTAGCGCTATTGCTTGCATTGTATACTGATTTCCATAGCTTTGAAGCACCTCCTTCACTGTGCGAGCAAAGGGGGTGCATCGAATTAAAAGCTCTGTAGTCTTCTGGTAGTGCCGGATTTCTGCGAATGCCCTTGCTATTTTTCGGTGTTGCGCTTGTCTTGGGGGCACTTGCACATTTGCTGGCTGGGGGTGTTTAGGCTTCTTGAAAAACTTTGATGTTTAGGGGCTGGATTTGCTGCCTCTTCTTATTCATCCTCTTCCCTTGGCTCCCGATCTTGTGATGTGGGGGGAGCTCCCTGGACTCAAGGCAGTGTCTTCCCCCTAACGGGCACTCGGTGTGTGCGCGGTATATCAACTCGCAACCATGGTGGCTCTATCTTTGATTCAGTGTCTGTATGGAACCCTCGATTCCTGGATGGTCCTGCTTGTGATTGGTGACGTGGCGGCTCCTCCCTATCGGACTCTCGTGTTTGCTGGCCCTCTTCTTATCTCCAGCACTGGGTGTGTTGCTTCATTCTTTTTCTAGGTGTTTGTTCTTGTGGACGTGAATATTCTACAACCCTCGATGACTCTGGTGCCCTGCTACCATGCCCACTGCTAGAAGAGTTCCTGGAACGGCCATGTGTTCGTGTCCGTTTTCTTGTGCCTTCAAGCCATGCTGGCTTCTCACATCCTTGGAGGGTGTTTTTGTTGGCAGACGGATGCTCTTTTGCGGTTTGTTTGGTGCACGCCATTTGGTATGGTAAGAGCTCACATGTTCTTAAGAATTGAGTGGTTTATAAGAGCATGCAATATTTATAAGGGCCCATTTAAAAAGGTCCTTGTTCACACTAATTTTGAAAAAAAAACTATTATTTTTTAAATGAACATGTCCTTAAGAGTTGGACCCTGCATTCATGTATAGTGACTTGCGCAGAATCCACTTTGACCCTTGTTGTACTCTGCATTGCCACAATGCAGCATGCTTGGCGGGACCACCATGTTGAGTATTTTTGAAGTACACCCCCGCTAATCGATAATGGGACTTTTCCATGCCTTGAGTGCTAAAAATTTCAAGCGATCCATACTTGTGCATAAAAAATGCACCATGCGTAAACAAGATATGTTGTTCACATGAGTAAATGATCCACATTATTTAATGAAAACAATCCCTTGTAATAAATTCACCATGTAACATGGCTTACCATGTAATGTGTGATGTTAGTTTCACCCCAAGAAAGGGTGAAGACTTTGGTAAAATCCTCCGAGGCTTCTTGAAATGATTGGCATTGTTTTTCTGTTGTGTTGTTAAGGCCCATAAGCTCGACCATTTTATCAAAATGTGTCCGAACTTGCTTACGCTTGTTTGCAAGCTCGCCATTTGAATCATTGTCAGTAGTAGTTTTGCATAACTCCTTCCAAAGCTCCCACAGGTTACCTGTTGGTTGAAACTATTTTGAGCAGCATATCGACTTGGCTTTCCTTGGGAAACTTTCTTCAAAAAGTGTCTAGCTTTTTGTCCACTCATTGACACTTGCTGAGCAGTTTCATAGGCCTCCCCTGTGTTCTTTGCAGCAACGATAGACACATTTCCACCGTGACAGCCAATGGAATTCAAGAGTACCTCCACTCTTTTGATCACTTCCTGGGACTTTTCCAATGGTTTCATTGTGAAAGCATAGTCAATGTGAAGCTTCAATAGCCTATCAAAAATGGGCACGAATATCTGTGATGTACAAAAAATGTACATTCGATAGAGGAAATGAAAAGATTGGATTCCAAGCGTGGTCCTTTTGATCACGGTCTGGGGCATTGAGCATGGGACATCTTAGAATAGACGCTTCCCATTCTCTACCTTCATCTCTGACATCACGACAATCCAACCCTTGTTCTCCATGCCCTTGCCATGGAAGCATAGAACCGACCTTTGCAATGCTCTTGTGTGATTTTTGTCCGTTAGGTTTGTACCCTTGAGTGCAAAATGGACAAGGCATAAGATAAGAAGCCCCTTGTTTGCAGCCAAGAAAACACTTTATGGTCTTCAAGTCCCCATCTAAGTGCCACTCCACATCATAGCTACCAAAACCCTCAACCTTCAACTTCTGACCTGCAATTTGGGAGTGTATTACTTATGTGATCCAGGGAGTTCTCTCAAAACTCCATGAAAGTACTCCATTGGTCTCTTTGGGCACCTCAATAACACCCAACCACCAAATGTCTAATTGCACGCTAAAAGACGGGGTGGGAGATGGCTCGACTGAATCCCTTCGCTTGGTTTGCAAAAGACCCTCATTCATTAGAGTGACACTTAGCCTCTCTAGCCTTCAACCTTTCACTATTTGACACTCATTTAACACAAAAGCGACCTTTGTGCCAAGCACTACAAAATATATAGTGCCAAGACCTTATACTTCAAAGTCTATGATAAGAACAAAACCAAAAGAAAAAAGTATAGTGTGTCACCTTCTTCAGGTAACTCATAAAATCTAAGCATGGCTTGTTGAAGTCTTCTAAGGTCCACAAAAATATTGTTCCACATTTTGTAAGGGAAGCCCTTTTCCGAAGGTCTTATGGATTTTTTCTTACCTTTTCCCCTTGTCTTTGTTGCACACGAAGCATAAACGAAAGTTGGCATTGTGTCCTCAATGTGTAGGTATGTCCCAATGCGGAAGAACACATCTTCGTTTGTGGCCTTCTTTGTGAGGTTGACCTTGTGAGGAATGCGAAATAGGTTTTCCACAATGACATGCTCTTTGAGGGCATCCTTTAGGAGTTGGAAAATAGCCTAATAGGCTTTGGTGCTAATTCCATCCTCATCATAAACTTGCTGCACGTCATCATTACTAATCACATTTCTCAATTTAGGCATAAGGTCCTTGGTGACTGCATCCTTAATGTGCTTACCTCCAGGTGATTGTCAGATAGAAATCACATCCTGGGTATTGAGACAACTAGTGAGAAAGTTGACTCGATCATCTTGGCTTGTTCCACCGCATGCCTCCTGGATGAAGTTTCTAGTAACCAATAAAAATAAATGTTAGAAAATAGTGTGAAGCAAGAATGCAACATGCAAGTAAAGACCAAATCACCTTGTGGCTGTCACTCGTCGTTTGCATGCTCCTCCTGAATGCGCAAGAGCTTCAATGGATGAATACGTGCGTTTGCGTTCCCTTGTACCAAGGGGTGTTTCTTTTAAGTATGTGATGGTGTTGGAAAGCTTCATAATGTAGGATTCCTTTTCTTGAATTTGTTATTGAAGAGTTTCAACCACCCTCTCCGAAGAGGCAACACTCTCTTGTAATGCCGTCGTCTTAAGGTGAAGAGCTTGACATTCATGCATCCACATATGCAAAGAAGCACTTGCACCCATACACAACCGCTTGAAATAGCCTAACAAGCATGCTTCTCCTCCCAAGAAATTGAAGAAATATCAAAAGGCTATTAAAGGATGGATGGAAGCGGCTTATAGGATTGTAAGGGTACAAATGGCCGTCCACCCAAATGTCAACATTGGTCTCACAAGCGGTGCGACGTTCTTGTGATGACTTTTGATCACCCTCACATGCAGTCTTCGGTGCAAACGCCATGGGTAAGTCAATATGTATGATTTTGGTGTGTGGAGTATGTGGTGGTGGAAGCAAGCCATTTTTTATGTCCGTGAGCACCATGGAAGCTTTTGCGTGAGGAAGCAAAGGATGAAAAGATAGAGGGGGAGGGGGAGGGGTAGGGAGATTGAGGAATATGGGAGGAGAAAAGGAGGGAGGGGGAGATTGGGGAGGAGGAGGAAGGTAGGGGTAGGGAGGGAGAGGAGAGGGAGAGAGGAGGAGGGAGGGAGGAGGAGGAGAGAACAAAGTGTTTTTTACTTTTTGGGGGAAAAGATTTTTGAAAAAATGAACTTTCTAAGCTTGTGGGTCACAAAATGATTTTGGGATATGTATATATGTTGGGAGGGAGATTTAAGTAAAAAATAAGTAAAAATGATTTTTTTTTAAAAAGTCAAATTTTGACTCTTATTGACCCACATTTTTGTTGATGTGTTCACACCCCTATGCTTCCTTCACTTTAAAAAAGCTAGAGAGAGAAAGTAACCCTTAGGTCCACATCCTACATTTGTCTTAAAAAAAAGGTTAAAAAAGCCTACTCAAAACTACCTTCTTCAACGCCCTTGCCCCCTTAACCCCACACAACATTAGCCTTAATCCCTAAAAATTAGGATTTTTCCTTATAAGGCCCATGCAAGGTCCATATTTCTCCTAATGTTTTCTTGGGGTTTACATGTATTCCCTTTCCCAATACAATATATCCCAAATATTCAATTTTAGATTGAAAAAATGAACTCTTTTAGGATTCAAATACAAGTGATTTTGTGCCAGCAGATCAAATACATGTGTTAAGTGCTCTTTATGCTCTTCTTTAGATTTATTGAATACCAAAATGTCATCAAAAAATACAATCACAAAATCTTGATGGTCAATGAAAATTCTATTCATCATGCGTGTGAATGTGGCTGGTGCATTTGTCAAACCAAATGGCATGAGAAGAAATTCATAGTATCCAGTTTGTGTTCTGAAAGCACTTTTGTAGACATCATGTTCAACATTTTGACCTGGTGATACCCTGATTTAAGGTCAATTTTGCTAAATATGTTTGCCCCTTTTAGTTTGTCTAACAAATCATCCACTTTAGGAATAGGAAATCTATTCTTAATGGTGATCTTGTTTAAAGCCCTGTAGCCGATACACATACGAAAGGTTCCATTTTTCTTCTTGACAAGAAGTACTGGAGCTCCATATGGTGAACTACTAGGCCGGATTAGGCCTCGATCAAGTAAATCAGTGATTTGAGTTTGTATCTCCCTGTGTGCAGTTGGATTTACACGATAAGGTGCTCTACAAGGAGGTTCACTACTTGGTATAATGTCTATTTTGTGGTCTTCTGGGCGTGAAGATGGAATTCCAGGTGGTAGTTCATGCATGAAACAATCTTTAAATTGTGAGAGAAATTCATCGTGTGTGGAGCTACGTGAAGTTTCCATTTCAGCAGAAATTTGATTTACCAACACTAGATATGTTTTCCCCTGTTTTCTAATTGCACTTTGGCTTGAGTGTGAGAGAGGAGTGGAAATTTCACACTCCTAGTACACTAGCACACCAATGCCTTACACAAGCATTGGTGCTTGTGTAAATTCACCAATGCAAACTTCAACAATGACTTGGGTTTTACAATTAAAACGTGGATTATTAAAAATAGTTTTGACTTTGTGAGGTGATGAGATTTCAGAGACAGAGAGTTGTTGTGCCAAGCGTGTGGAAATGAAATCATGGCTACTACCATCATCTAACAGAATGGTGACACTTTCACCCTTAACAATGCCTTGCACTTTAAACAAAGTGTGGGGAGATAAAAGAGTACCTGAAGATGGATTGTCATCGTTATCATAATCAAGATCATATCCCTCACCGTAGTTAGCTTCCACTTCATTTGCTTGTATGAGGTTGAGCAGTCATACGTGAATTGTCAAATCTGCATCTCTTGAAAAAGGTACGGCTTTGGTGTTTGTTTCTGTCAAAGTCTGTAGAGAAAGGAGGTCTCTTGTTATGGTTAGTATTAGCAGTTTGATCAGTGTGAGAGGGTTGTCCACATTTTTTCTTTTCTGCATTGAGAGCCAAATTAATAGCCTTTGACAGAGAATCTGGTTCGAACATATCTACCTCAACACCAATTTATAATGCCAAGCCTGATATGTACTTACACTTCAATTTCCTGCAACTAACATGTTCAATAGCTTGCAATTGAATTAAACAATTCCAAAAACAATCAGTGTAACCCTGTACATCTTCATTTTGACCGTGTCGAATTAAATCCCATTGACGTCGTGCTTTAGCTTTGTACTGTGTGGGTAAAAATCGGGGTAAAAACACTTTTTTCAATGCATGCCAGGTATGTGGTATTTTCTCGTGTTGTTTAGTGACGTTCCACCACAGTGTAGTGCTGCTAGTGAGATGATTTGATGCACATTTTACCATTTCACGCTCAGAGAAGTCTTTATCATGAAAATAGTCATCTAGTTGACTAAACCATGCTAGAACCTTGCTAGCATCTTTAGTGCCATCAAAATCCTTGAAAGTGAAGGCTTTTCTGCTAATTTTGTTTTTCTTGGATGTCGGTGCAGATTTGGTGCATGCATAATGCAATAATTTATCTTCAAGTTCATATGTGAGTGATTGTTGTAGATTTAGAAGTTGTTCCGTAATCGTGGGTGCCTGAGGAAGGTGTGCCATGATTACGAGCTTTTTTATATTTTTTTTCTCTCATTTTTTCTTTTTTTGTGTTTTTTTAAAATAATGATGCAATATGCTCGTGATATTTTTTTATATTTTTTTTCTCTTACCGTGATATTTACAGATGCAATATGCGGAATGAAGGAGTAAAAAAAATAAAAAAATGTAATGTACTTAGCTGAGAAATTGCGGTGGTGTCCAGTCCGGAATGGCGATGCGCTAGGAACTTTCCAGAAAAGGGAGTGGTCCAACGGTGCATCTGCGAGTCGGTCGAATTTCGTGGTGCCCAATCTCCCGTATCCCAAAAGCAATGGTAATTGGCAATATGATGGTGAATTCAAGACCAAGTAATCACCACACTTGTCCCTTTATATATATATATATATATATTGTCATGTGCTTGCGAAGATAATTGGTAACCGGTTATTCAAAAGTATGAGGTCATAGACAAGGTGTTTAATGGAAGTGTTTTTTCGATGAGATCTCGGAATCGTCGGCAAGGTTTATGTCTTTGGCTAAGCCAAATGGATTACGTTGAAAATCATGGTCAAATTGGAGCAAGGGAGAAACAAGGTCAATGAGCTTGGGAAATTCAACTTTAAAGGTTAGGCTTAAGCTATTTCTTTTTCTTTTTATATAGTGGGCTTGCAAGACGTCCACCAAATAGATGAGTAAAATAAGCCACACCTTTTAACTTTAAAAGGTGTGAAGTACATGAATTAAAAGGGGAAGCAGATAGAGAGGGACCTCGTCATGGAGAAAGTGAAGAGAGGAGGGAAAAAAAATGCTTCACCTTTTTTTTCTTTTTTAAGGTACTCTTGTTTATGCAGACTTTGCAGTACTTGGTGGTGATTGATGGCAAAGATCCCTTGCATGCAAGAGATGTCTCCCGTGGTTGTCATCGTCGAACCCTCAAGTTTTTGCTCTTGTTATCCGTTGGTGCTCGAGCTTTTGAGTTTGCAAATCCTCTTTCAAGAAAGCCTCCGAATCTCTCACAAGCCTTCCTCCTGGTTAATTGTGCTTCTAATCTCGTACTTTTACTTCTTAATCCTTAAGTCGGAACCAACTCTTTTTGAAACTCATTTAAGCACGTTAATGGCCATTCTTGTTAATGGCCATTCTTCAACTCTCGTTATTTTGTCTTCACACTCCACAAGAGTTAGCCATCTCTTTGAATCAAGTGCTGCACATACCCATTTTCGGTAGCCGATAAGAGAAAATTGTTGAATTAATTTGTCGATTAACTCTCCAATTAAGCCTTGATGTGAAAAAACTAATGTTGCCAATTCGAGGGTTCCTCTTCAAATTTGAAAATTGATTCCTGATTTCTCAAATCTGATGCTCTGATACCATTGTTGGAATGGGGAGACCGATTGCTTAGATCATGCAATACATGCTCACAAACATCACCATCAACTTGTCTACCTCTTTTTCCAATTTCCAAGCACACACACACACACACTTAGACTATGACACACACATACAAAGAACATAGAATTGACATAAACAAGCTTGTAAGAGTGTGTAAGAGAATTGTAAAAGATGGAGACTAGATTAGAGAGTACACAACAAATAGAACATAGCATAAGAGAGTAGAAAAAATAATCTGCAAAAGAAAGGACTAAATCTAGCCCCAAACTCCACGGCACCTCTCTTGTGGAGTTGGTATTTAATATATGATTTGTGAGTTTAAGGTGCCAAAACTGAGGCTTCTCTTTTACAACCACTTCACTTTTGTAAATGAGTGAAGCTCATTAGTTCTTGCATGACCCATAAGGGGAGTTCCCACCACAATTATTTACGAAGTCATAGTGGCTTATTGAAATGAAATTCTAAAATATTGTGCAAATATAAAATAGCTAAGAGTAATTACCGACGCCTTTTCATCAACTCCCCGCATTCCACTCTACAAAATCATCATCATCAACTCAATTAAAAAATAAATAGACATCACATAATTAACCATTACGCCAGCTATCCCAATTGCATCTAACCACTACAACAGGAGGGTGCCCAATCTCGTAGCAATGGAAAAAGAAAACAAAGACTTAGAAACAAAACAAGCTAGAACAAATATTGAGGTGGAATTTCTCATTGAGTTTCATGAAAAAATAAGAAGATTATCACAAGAAAATAGCCTAGCAGCTCCAGTCACCAAAGAGGGCATCTCAAAACCGACCACAAAAGACATCGAGGCATTACAATTTTTACATTCTATGAAGGAGACCAAGGGGACCACCTCCTTCCCACACATAACTGCAGCAGAGACAAAAATAGACACAACAAATCCACTAAATAGTTTAATTATGGAAGCAAAAAAAGCTATGAAAGTAAACATAGTGTAGGAAATAGAGGAGATCTAGAAGGAAGCAATGAAATGGGAAGAATGCATTTTTCACTTTGAAAATCTCTCCCAATTGATGTCAAAATATATCATTGACACATAGCATCAAAAGTCCTTTCCCTATCCACTAATAAAGTAAAGGAATGCTTATTGCAAGATCAGGCCGCTGAAACAATCTTCAATAAAAAGAGACTAGCAGACAATTCATCAATACCAGGGTTAGGATTAATGCCTCTAGGTCCACTCTATATAAGGAATTACAATGGAGGTGCTTTCTCACTATTGAAGTTTTGTCAACTATATGTAAAGTATGCCCATACATCCAAGTTGCATTAATGGTAAAAAAATGGTGTAATTGTTGAAATATTTAGAGAGGAGCCTATGGTTCATTTTTTAATTTCCAAACTAGTCAAGTAACACAGTGGTTCTCTCTTATATAGGCTTTGGTGAGTAGCCTTGGAGGTCCCCCATGCATGCATATTAGGATTATTGATAACCCTGCAACTCACTCTTATCCTTGAGAGGCATGAATATTGGCTATTAAAATAAGGTTTGCGAGTTTTGCAAACAGCCTTCATGTTTTGAGTTCACCACTATTTATTCAAAGCTCTCATATTATAGGCATCCATGATCAAGAGGAAGGTTGGAGAGGCCATGGTTGCATACACCACAGATGACAATAGGTCATACCCAATGTCACCTATCCTAGAGGTAAAAGAGCCATAGCCAAATGAATTATGGACAATGATAAGAAATGCAAAGGAAGAGAGTTCAACCTTCAATATTCCCCCATTGCCGAGGTAAACATGGAGCACAAGCATGTAAACCTTGATATCCAAGCACTTTACAATGGTGTTGGATCTATAGCATCCAAAGAGAGTAAACCATACTCGTTGAATACTCTACCATCATACATGGAAGAGCGTATAGTCAAATTGAAAGGGAGTTGTACCCTCACAGTGCAAGCCATCACCAAGAATGATCGATTCAAGGATTTTACAAGAATTGTTGTCTACTCGTATCCACTGCATCATAATGCTACTTGAATTACTAAAAATCAGATCACATGTGTGGGCGCGAAAGTAGGAAACAACTTGGAAAAATAAAATTTCCTTTTAAAACCATCAAAACAAAAGAAAAGGAGACTAAATGTGCAAAACCAAGAGCACTGAGCCCATACTAATAAATAAAGTAGGCGAATGCTATGAAGGAGAAGATGGTGACACCACCATATCGATAGAATACACAAATATCAAAATGACATCTATTTTAGATAGTAGAACAAGGATAGCCATAGCCTCAAAAGAAATTTGGAAGAACTAGGGAAAACTAGCCCTTAGATAGACACGCATGATGCTACAAATTGCAGATGGCTACATTAAAAGACCCATAGGGATATTGGAGCAGGTGACCACCACTTCTTGTGGAATAGATTATGAGCATACATCTGCCATAGTGAATTTTGGCAAGGATAATAATTTTGACATTATTTTGGGATGTTCGTTTATCAAACAACTCAAAATTATTCACGATTGGGGTTACGACCACATCTACATAAGGCATGACCAAATGACAACAAATATAAACCTAAAATACCACTCTGACAAAGATTTCATGAAGATACCAATTAAGGAATTTGACTCAAGTACCAAGGGTGGATTGAAGATTCATGAATGCTTGTAATCAAAGAAATCCATTTGATGTGGGGTGCATTTGAATGTTGAGACTTAAAAAGGGAATACTATATATGTAGGAGAGGAATATAGAGGACAAATCATACATTCTAGAGTCTTGTTTTGAGCATCTCTTTGAACCTTCTGGATGGGATCAAATACTTGCAACACTCAATGTATGTGTAAATGAGGTAGCTCCTACTCTGATTTGTGAAAAAGACCACTATGATACAATGTCCCTATGAACGGTTCAAGTAATTTAAGAGAAACCAAGTGACAAGGAAGAGAGGCATGCAAAAAATGAAACATCATGCATATAAATGAGGGATTAAAAAAATCTGTTGGAGGCAAAGTTTTGTGGAAAAAAGGCTATGACATAGTTCCTTATTTTATGTCGAGTGTTTTGAAAAAAACAAATGAGAACTTTGAGTTTGTGGGCAGAGAAATTGGGACAATAGCTATGTGATGGATCATGCTACAATAGCATAAACCATGGGAGACGAGCAATAAAGTGAAGATGTCATCATTGGCATACTCAAAGAATCAATAAAATAGTTTTTTTGGAGGGATGAACTCCAAATAAGGCACAGTTGGAAGCGTAAGAAGGAGTAGTGTGTTGCCAACTTCCACACAAGATGTTCAACAAAGTCAAGATCATGAGAAGAACAAAGAAAGTATGAAAGATCTGTTATCACTTACATTGATTAAGTTCCCCTTATGTAGGTGTTCATGTGTAATAGATCCTTGTTCTACAAAAAATTTAATGTCTCATAGCATGAGTAATGATGGGAACTAGGAGAAATTGTGTACACAAGTTCTAAGACATAAATTCCTAGCTTTGGCATGGCACAAGCCATATTTGAGGCGAGTTTTTGGACATTTATAGACACATACTACATAATAGACTCCCAATACATCTAAGAGAATCTATCCATAATAGCAAGCTAAATGAACATATTCTTTGGACAGTGACATAGAGAGTCAATAACCGCAACAATGACATTCCTGGAAGCATCTCAAGTCCATGCAAAAAATCCAAAACCATCCATGGAAAAAAAAAGGTAAAGCTAAGTCAAACATTGAAGCAAATCAACTCGGCAAGTCACCTTTACCTTCTACAAGTCTCCATCAAACCTCATATGAACCCTCTACATCAAAAACCAAATTATCCACAATGCAATGGAAGCCTTAGCAAAAATTTGAACATCCAAAATTTCTATTGCAACAAAGCCTCCAAGAAAGCCAAAAAATATCCATTAAAGTTAAAGATCCAATTTGAATAGAGTCACAAGAAAAACCTCAGCAAAACTAAAGGTGATAGGGTGGGTAGCATCTCATGAGTCGATCATTGCTCTAGTTTATGTAATGTTTGGTCCAACAAACCAAAGGTAATAGCCTAGAGATAATCAATCTTAGACAAAAATTCCCCAAAGAGTTAGTAGAGCTATTAGTGTAAGACAAAACCTCAATCAGGAGAAAGAACAACCACAAAAGGCCAAAGTAAATACCTTTAAAGAAATAAGAAACACGGAAAATATGGTTACAAAAGTCAGATTTCTACCAAACCACCCAACAAAGGCAAGTGAAAGAGAAGACCAATTAGGCTACTTGAAGCGGTAGCACAAATAAGGAGAATCAAGTAACAACATTTGTTCAAATCTTGGTATGTCTAATAAAAACATTTGAACCCAATCACACTAGGGTTGGACCATTGTCACTAAAAGGGAAACAGGAACAAGAAGGTCTTTATGAACCAACTACAAAGAAGCAATAGACCATAGCTAACTAGAAAGATATCTAGAAACTCATCAAAGGAAAATGAAAGAGCCCATGCTTGAAGCTCATTGGACCCCTCCAGGCCTAGCTAATCATAAGCAGGAGGCATTACAAGCAGCAAGGGTAGCCTTGAGACAAGTGTCCCCCTTTCCCCTTTGAGAGAGAGGACTTGATAAATGAAAAATCAATTAATTAAATCCCCTAAATTATCATTGTACCCCTTGGGTGGCCAACCAATAGGTTTTACGCACACCATGAGGGCAACATAAGGAGGAACTTGACAAGTGTCCCTTTTGCTTTCTTTGTACCATTCATGCCTTGTGTGAGTGTGTGGGTGTTCTCTCTCATCCCCCCTCATGTAGGGCTCGCCCCCTCCTTGTAGGGATTGAATCTTTGACTTTTTGACACCTCAACCCCTCATGCATAGGCCCAGTTCCCACCACAAGCTTGGCCCTTAAGCACTTTAAGCTTGGGTTGGGTTCTCACCTCAAGTGCAACCCTAACATCTCAAGCATGTCAATCACCTCAAGCATCTCAATCATTAAGCACCTCAATCATCAAGCACCTCAAGCACCTTAGTCATCAAGCAGGACAAGCACCTCGAGCTGGGTCGGGTTCCCGCGCCTCAAGCTCATCCCTAGCTTACCTAAGGCAAAGGACTTTTACACATATTATTGGAGGTCTTCAATGAAGCTAACCCTAAGGTCTTATGCTCCATTGGTTAGCCTTGCTCTTTGATAGACCATCTCTCATTTGGGCCCCTTTACTAATGGCCCCGTGTTGAGATAGATCTAAAAGCACATGTCGATATCTTAACCCTTGTTCTCGTTTATTCTCCCACATTAAGTGATCAATTTAATATGAGAAAATCATTTGGGTTGGTTAGATATTAGTTTTTATGACAATTTCTATTTTCTAAGCTCATAATGTTGATGTCTCCTTATAAAATCTTGAGATTATTTTTTACTAATTTTTGACTTATTTGCACTATTTTGTTTATGCCTTTTGGCTTCTTCCTTTGTAACTACTTTGTTTGGAACTTGTTAGTTTGTTGTTAGAGAAGCCAGCTGGCAAGATGTTGACTATGTTTATTTTTGGTTTCCCTTTTCTTTTAATGTTCCTAGGACAATCCTTGGGATAATGACCCTCTTTCTTGTTGCATTGCATACAATAAGCCTCAATTGGCTTGGAATTTTTATTAGGTTTTGGAAAATCATTTTTTCATAATGATCATCTTGCTGATCCACAATTGTGGAAATTTTCCTTTCTTGGTTTAGGCATGGGTTTCATCATGGGTAGTCTAGGCCCTTGGTTGGAAATAAAGTACATAGGTGCTATTTCCGGGTGTGCTTGATATAAGTTGGTTCAACCATAGGAGGCTGTGGTCGGTTATACCAATCTTTCTCTACTACCATGGTAGACGTACTAGATTCATTGTATGGCATAACCAATACCACTACAAGAGGTTGTGTGCTCTTGTGACGCTGTTAGCGACGGAAATACACTGGGTTTTTATAACCCCCGACGTCGCTAAAACCGTCGCTACGAGCGTCGCTACGTGCGTCGCTACAAGCGTCGCTACAAGCGTCGCTATATGCGTCGCTATAAGCGGCGCTATATAGAGACGCTCATAGCGACGGTTATAGCGACGTTTACACAGAAGACTATAGCGACGCTCATAGCGACGCTACAGAGCCATAAATAGCGACGCCCGAGAGATATTTTTTTTGGTGACAGGGAATTGAATGCCCTGCCACCCATCAACCATATTGTACTTGATTCACTTTTTTAAAAAAGTGCAAGGGTAGATAATAGACTCAAAATAGTCACCCACAAGACGCATTGTTTGCAAAATTGACAATTGTACACATCATAGGCAAAATGAATTGATTGGCAAATGTAATAATGACAATTGTACAACATCATAGGCATAAAGAATTGATTGGCAAAAGGAACTGCGGTGACAAATGTAATAATATACATGGTTCAAAAAGATGTATAAAATCCGTCTCATGATACATAAGCTATGAGAAACCCTAAACTAATGCTATCTAACTACGACTAAACTGACGTCGTCTAGTCAGACGTCTCATCGCGTCCAAGCGGCGTATCTGTCGGATTCTGCAAAAAAAGACAATAAGATAGCTTTCAGTAAGTATAAACATATAACGACATTTATAAAACAATACAAAAAATAGAAAAGAGTAAACCCTAATACTAACCATGCCGCCCGAGAACTGAGAATGTCCATCAGGGCGTTTAAGCCCTTCCTGCCTGCGTACTCGCGCTCGTACGGTGTGGGATCACGTCCTGTCATCGACCACTGTCAAAACATACAAAGATTCCATTATGTTAGAATTAAAAAACTCATAAACCCTAAACTATCGAACATAAAGAGCAATGCGAAAACACTTACAAAATCGGCCTCAAATGATGCCCATCCACCGCTCCCCAAGTGGTGCGAGCTCCCTGCCTCTACTCGCGCTCTGGCTACATCCTTTTTTTGCTTCCACTTGTCGGGATTCTCGCGCGCTGCTTTCTTCGCATTCTTCCAATCTTCTTTGGCCAGCCAATCTGGCCTGTTCCACCCATTCTTGATTGCTTTTCGCACTTCGGAACGCTTGTGTTTGCAGTATTCGCGCATTCGAATCTTCATCAGGTCTTCATTGAAGCGCTGATCCCGTGTTGGAGCGGGAAACTCATCATGAAGTATGCTGATGACTCTGTTTTTTAAATCACTTGGTACTTCACTCCATTTGTTTAGTATGTAGTGTCTAAACAGCTGAGAGCAAAGACCACGCATGCGCGAGATCACCTTCTTGCCGTCATCATCCATGATGATGCCGTCGCTGAAGTCGACGGAGTAAGACAAGCCCTCTGGCCGGTGATGCGTGAACCTGGGTGTCCCGGCAGGGGTCTCTAGCGGCGTGTCGATGGGGGTACGGACGTCAAGTGTCTCCACCGGCGTCTGGGCCCCGAAGCGAGGAGTGTCGAGTGGGGTGGCTCCTGGCGGAGTAGGTAGAGGTGTGTAGCTTCTAGGAACAGTCAGCCGTGCAAAACCTGGCGTAGATGGCAATGATGTGGCTGGTGTGGGGGCGGGCAAAGAAGGGGAGGGTAAAGAGCCTCGTCAAACACGAGGCGGTGTGGAGGCATCGGTGGCGGAATCCCCACAACAACCGCCACCGCCACCACTAGAGCGCCGGTGTCTAGACGAGTGTGAAGCTCGTCTCGTCGACGCCGAAGCTTCGGAGCGCGCCGAATGCTCTGAAAGAGAGGGAGATGCGGATGGAGTAGGAACGCGCGATGATGCGCCAGAGCGATGACGCTCCACGTACCACTGTCTCTGCTGCGGTGACAAAGAAGAAAGAAACTCCTCATCATCCATACCTGCATTAAACACACGAATATTTAAACTTAATATTGAATGAATAGAGTAGACAATGACGCAAAGACCATTAAATACAATGACGTAATGACGCATATAAATACAATGACACAATGAATTGAGTGATAGAAGAGGCAAGTCGAAAACTCAAAATTTTCAATCAAAAGATGTGAGCGCGAGTAGAAAAGAGCGTTATACACCATGGAAGGTACTTAGAGAGCCAGAGCTTTTACAACACGGAGCAAAATTGTTCAAATACAATATTTGTGGCTTTAAGAGATCTCTCTCTCATCCTCGCATAACTCGGCATAACTTCCTATATCTATATAGAGCTCTCCATTTAAACACATATCCTCTGTTTCATTTTGTAGCTCCTCTGCATGCACCCCATATAGAGTAGTAGCATCTTGATGCTCGTCTGGCACCACCGAAGCGGCTTCTGATTGAGCATCTTCTCTGATCTCCTCCATTGATGCCGTTGTGATTGGCACATGGTAGCCTTCATACGTCCTTGCACTACGAGGGGCTACCTCTATGACGTACCACCAGTTTGATGTAGACTTTGTAGGATGAAATATTACCTGCCAGAGCCACATAACACCAGCGGGGGTCCGCAAAGATCGAATGGTCTCTTTTACTTTGCGTTCTTGGGCTCCTGTGAAAATCCATGGTGCTTTAGGGAGTTTTATCGATCCATCAGACGCTGTTTGCGGCCAATATTGCTCCATACGATCCACATTTCTAAGGTCAACTCTGGCTCCCAAAGTATCTTTCTTGCCGGTCAGATGGTCCCATAGTAGATTACCCACATTCTTGAATATGTGCATTGGATCGAGCAAGTGATTGATCATGAGTCGGGGCCAGTATGGTAACTCGTACCATAGAGATAGTCTCTTCATCCCTGGAGGCAATCCGTCATCGCACATCTCCTTCTGCTCTAACCATGCTTGTGCAGACATCCTTGGTGGCTCTCTTCCCAAAAAGCCGTCGCGTAACACATGATTCTCTGAAAGATACGCTTGATGACCTTCGTAGATTTGCTTCTTCAGTGAGGGTGCCCTACGTGCATTCAGTCTAGGTCCACATGTGACACATGCTCTGTATCCGCTTGTTTGAAGCCCTGCATGTATACACATGATAATAGATCAACTATGGGAAAAAACAAGATTTAGAGTGTCTTAGTGAGGAGTGTCAATAGATCACCTGAGCATTCTGTTAGCCCGGGATAGTCATGCATGGTCCACATTAGAATGCCTCTGATCAAAGCATTCCGTCGTCCTGTGTGTCGGCTCATATCCACCACCTCTATGCCAATCCACAATTGTTGTAGCTCTTCCAATAGTGGGCGAAGATACACATCCATATTCCCCACTTTATATCGCCCTGGCACAATCAAGCTTAGCCATAGGTGCCCCTTCTTCGTAGTCAACCACGGGGGAATGTTGTAGTTGACGATGACAACGGGCCACACACTGTAAGATGTTGATCTTTGACCAAATGGATTTACGCCATCCATAGCCAGGCCTAAGCGCAAATTTCGAGCTTCCCTGGCAAAATCCGACCATGTTCCATCTATATGTTTCCAGGCTGCGCAATCTACAGGAATTCGTAGCACACCATCCGAAGATTTATTCTCCTCATGCCATGATGCTAGGGCGGCCATGGACTTACATTCGAAGAAATGCTTGATGCGAGGAAGCAGAGGAAAATGTCGCAAAACCTTTTGTGGAATTTTTGTCCCGTGGAGATCTATTCGATATCTTTCGGAATCACATTTCGGACACTTCTCCATGTCTATGTATTCCCCTCTGAAACGAATGCAGTCATTAGGACAAGCGTGGATAGAATTGTAATCCATCCCCAAGTTTCGCAAAATCTTTCTTGCTTCATCTCGGGAATCTGACATCACATTGTCGGCTGGTAGTATGTGCTCTTTAAGCAATCTACACAACATAAAAATACGATACAGTCGTGTAAAAATCTATCAGATCATTATACATTTAGAGTTTTATTAAAGTAAACTAATTGTAATAGATCACCTGAAAAGCACTGTGATGCTAGTGTCACTCCATCCAAACTTTGCCTGCATGTTGAGAAGAACCAGGAGTGCTTTCAATCTAAACATACGTGCTCCATTATACAATGGCGTATCGGCTTCACTTTTCATATCATCATAGATAAGCCTTTCTGAATCCATGATCGTCTCAATCATTTCATCAATCTCGGGCTCAAACATTGCCTCGTTGGGAATGTGCTCTGCATGATCATCCCCCGAGCTGTCAGAGGCTACATCTTGTGGCCTCACATATGCTGCTTGACCAAAGCGCCTGCGAGCACGTCTATTGGGTTGCAAGATTGCTGCTTGTTGGCCAGCGTCAGAGTCCGACGAGTTATAATTGGCAACAACTCGATCTATAATAGAAGGATCGAACTCGCCAAATTCGCGAACGTGCTGCAAAGAAACACGTCTTGTCCGTCGCACAGCATGCTTGCATTGATTACAAGGACATAAGACCCTCGTTGAGAGATAGGTGTTTCGGTTGGACGGTCCCACATCCTCGTCACTACTCATAATGAGGATAAAAATCTTATAACCTGGACAACAAATTTAATATTCTATTGGCATTCTTCGTCTTATCTCTCTCTCTCTCTCTCTCTCTCTCTCTCTCTCTCTCTCTTTACCTCACATTCTCTAGTCATGTCCAATCCCCGCACACCTCGGTCTAGAGGTGCATGGAGATCAGAACCACCGGGTTATAATCTCGTCTTTATTGGTCAATACCTATATTTGTGGGTACAAGAAATCTACACACCCACGTCTACATGATACTGCATGTAGTGGACAAAACCCCTTTGCCTCTTCTCTAGCTGTAGCACTTCACAGCATCTTAACATCTTTTCACAGTAGATCTTTTCACTGTTCGTCTAACTCTAAACCCTAAACCGTAAGTAATTCTTGCGTGGACTCGATCTAACGTAAATAAGCATAAATCTAAATAAACATAAATCTAACTAAAAATAAACCTAAATCTAATTTAACGTAAGTCTACATCTAACCTAATCTTTAACGTCTTTTGAGATAGAACTTCCTACGACGTTAAAACTCTCTTCTTCTTGTGTGTGTGTGTGTGTGTGTGTGGGTAAACCTAAATAAACCTAAGTCTAATCTAATATAACATAAATCTAAATCTAACGTAAATTATGTTATATTAAAAACAAAGAACTAAACTAACAGGGATTATAAGAACCTTAAAACTTATTTAACACATAATTTTTCACATAACTTGGCAAGAGTTGGCATTCTCATCACTAAAGATGTGAGAGTTAACTTCTGGCGGTGACGCTGCCTCATCTCCATCCACATCTGACGACAGCAATTGGCCCTTTAGACCGTTCTTGCTCTTGTTACTAACTTTGAAGTTGTTGTTGAATGACTAGAGGTTGTCTAGATGGTCATTGTGTCGGGGATGTAGTGACTCTTGCCGCCCTGAAGATCCACCTTCTTCCCTATCTTCTGAAGACATTTCACCAGTACTTTTGGATCGACGGAGCCCACCATGAGTGAAGGCAGCAATACCCTATATTCCATTGAGGGCTTTCTTCACCCGCTTCATGCAGGCATCGCAGTCTATGGAGACCTAAATCTAATCTAATATAACGTAATCTAAATCTAGTGTAAATAAACGTAAATCTAGTTAAAAATAAACCTAAATCTAATCTAATTTAACTTAAATAAACCTAAATCTAATTTAACGTAAGTCTACATTTAACCTAATCTTTAACGTCTTTTAGGATAGTTTCCTACGACGTTATAACTCTCTTCTTCTTGTGTGTGTGCGCGTGTGTGGATGTGTGTGCCAATAAAAAGAGATAAATGGTATAACCTTTCTATCACCCATGCCAAGTATGATAGATTGATTATGCCATTTCCCTCTTGAATAATAGGTCTTGAGTTCAACTCCTCGTCGGCTAGATCTTTAGGTCTTTTAATTTTAATTAGTTTCCTACGACGTTAAATTAGTTTCTCTCTCAATGTGTGTGCGTTTTTTTGGATCGTATGCATGTTTTCTCTCTCTTTTCCTCTCTCAATGTGTGCGTTTTTTGTTTATGCATGTTCTCTCTCTCTTTTCCTCTCTCAATGCGTGCGTTTTTTTGTTTATGCATGCTCTCTCTCTCTTTTCCTCTCTCAATGTGTGTGTGCATTCTTTGTTTATGTATGTGTGTATGCGTTTTTGTTTATGTTTGTACTCTCTCTCTCTCTCTCTCTCTCTCTCTCTCTCTCTCTCTCTCTCTCTCAAAAACACTATGTGTGTGTGTGTATGTGTGTGTGTGAGCGAGAGAGAGAGGGAGAGAGAAAGAGGGGAAGGGAACATGAGAATGAGGAGAGGGAAGGAGCATACCTGGCTCTCCTTCCTCTCCTCGTGTGTGTGTGTGTGTGTGTGTGGAGAAGAAAGAGAGAGAGAGAGAGAGAGAGAGAGAGAGAGCGTTACCTGCTCTTTGCTTGAGGGCGTCGAAAAACTCAGATCTGAGATCTGAGTTTTTGGGCGCGCTCAGTTATTTTTTTAGCCAGTCGGCGTCGCTATGAGCGTCGCAAAATTTGCGACGCTCATAGTGATGCCGGGATTTTTTTTTTTGAGCGTCGCTGTGTGAGCGTCGCTAATATGAATAGCCTCTTGTAGTGTACCAAGGCTTGCTCACACTTGTTCTTAGCTATCCACAACAAGTCTCTAGTATTGTTTTTCTCCTGTTAAGTATGGAGCCTAATTTACCCCTTGTAATTTTTTGTGGTAAAAATGCACATTTGTAAGGCCCCCATTATGAGGAGAAGCCATCGTGCATGAAGGAAAATCACTTGCTGGAAATAAAAATCACTCGCTGGAAACCAAAATTTTCACGGCCAAAATTAAGGGGCCGGAAAGTGGTCGAAAAATGACCGATCGGTTGGCCGGTTGGCAGGTGGCCGGTAGTCCATGGTCGGTGGCCGGTGGTTGGAAGTCAATGGCCGGTTGGCAGGTGGTCGAATTCAAAAGCGGACTTGTCTTCTCAAGGGTGGCCACGCGAGGACCTGGTGATTTCTTGTTGCTGCTTCGGCATGCATCGGTCTCTGGGGCTCCGTTGCCATTACCAATTCCTGGTTGTAGCAGGCCAGGAGCGTGCCGGGACCTGTGTTGATCCCCGTCAACGCTTGATGCAAGCTGAGGAGGTCTTGCAATTTTGTAGTGGGTAGATCGGACTCCACGATGGCCGTGCGGCATCATGCAATTTTGAAGGCAATCTGCGTCGCAGTTTGGTGATAGCTGATGGAGCGCAGGCCGAGCCCATGAGCTCATCAATCCCTCCATGACTGCTGCAGATTCCTCATGGAACATGGAAAGTTGAAACTCACATGAAGAGGCGTGCATTGGTACTAGCCTGATGATATTAAACTCGGAGCAGCTTTAGTTTTTAATGCAAAGTAATGAGGATTGTCCCTGTACTAGGCTTGATGTAATCGTGATCGATGGGGACCAACATCAGGCAAACGTCTTACCACTAGAGCTCGATTCTTGCCAGCGTCATTCCTGATGCTTGCCAGTGTCATTCCATCCCACAACAGCAGGCGCAGCTGATAATGAAGTTTCGTTGAAGATGGTCTCATAGGGGCAGCGCCGGTCAGCTGAAAGACTAGAGTATATTCATGAGGACTTCGAGGAGGCCAATGGGGGCGATGAGATGGAGGGGTGGAAAGCTGGCAACCTGAACTTAGCGCTGTGTTAGATCAGAGAGGCGGGCGAGAGTTCAAAAGTCAAGGTTATGGGGAAGAGCATGTGCCAGGCACCTCTGTACATGTGTGAGTGTGTCATGTCACTTTGCATGCCAATATGAGCCGGCTGGAGCATCCCAAATATGGGAGAGAGAAAGAGAAGAGGAGAGAGAAGACCTTGATATCATATATATTAGTCTATCTCCCTATATAGATGCATCTCTACCCTATCCACACCACCTTGTTGCAGCGTTTTCCGGGTGCCGGCTCCTCCCAAAGTACTGCGAGCTAGACTCCGACTACGTCAAGACCTTATGCCTCTATATTTTGCAGAATCTTTGCCTCGATGCCATGATTTTCGGGTACACCTCCTTCCAAATTGTTGTGAGCTAGGGCTCGACTACATCTATTTGTGTTGCCAACTCAAAGGCACATAATGGTAGAGGTATGGGCAAGAGACGGGTAGAATATATGGAGTGTTGAAAGTGGTAAATAGGCGGTCAGGCTCAGCTAGTGCGGGTGGGAATATAAGTGGTTAGAAGGTGGATTTGTAGCAGGATACGCGGGAGGTAATTATTCAACATTGAAAATGCACTCAACTCGGCCGTTGATGCGCTTGGTCTGAGAGGAGAGAGGGAGCGTAACTGGCTAGACTTGCTCACTGCTTGCTTTTGTGGAACTCTAGAAGGAGGTAGAGATGAAGGGATTGTTGAACAAGGGCATCGGCGTATCAGGGTCATTAATCTTGACAGGCGACCAAGAAGGCTGAGTTTTTGAGAAGGGATTCCTTGGCTGTAAGCACGCAACTATGGAAGACAAACCTTGTTCTCTCTCTCTCTCTCTCTCTCTCTCTCTCTCTCTCTCTCACACACACACACACACACACACACACAAACTCTTCATCTTAGTTCTTGTCGAAAGATAGGGCCGAGGTGATTGCAAAGGCGTTGCAAGTGGTGATTACCACTCATGTTGGCAGCTTGTTCATCACCACCCCCGCCCTTGGCACGAAGTCCTCCTGATAAGGGCCTCCTCTTTTATAACTCGCCATGAAATCTCTCAAAGAGTCCATAGTTCTCTGAAAATTTCTCAAAAAGAGTCCGCGTCAATGCGGAGTCATTCAAAGAGTTTTTTTAAGGGTTCTGTTTATATTTGATCGCTAGTCAAAATGACGCTAGTTGACCTTCTTGACACACACACAAACACTTTTTTACTTGTCCAAGCATCTATCATGGCTTGACTATTGATGATCATGAGTTGTGATTCTGAGTAGGGAGCATAACCTTGGATAATCAAGGATTTATTATAAGAGTGGATGATTAAAGTTTCCATGAGGAATGCTTGAGGCGTTTAGAGACAGTGATAGATAGATTCTAGTATGTAATTTGATTCTAAATGTTTCTATTATGATTTAAGCTCTATGTATCTTGTGAGTTTTTGCTCGCTTTTATGATTGCTCGGAAAGGTTTGCTCGGAGTTTGAAATTCCTCCAAATGCGGTACTCATTCGTATGCTAGACAACAAAAGCTAGTCCTTCATCACATAGAGAACAAGCAATTTTGAGTTTACTTGATGACATGATCCCAAGATTTAAAAGTAGAGGTATTACCTAAGAAGGAGTCATCAAAGATGTCCTTTATCTTTTTTCTGACAACAACTGCTATGGACAGAAGGGATTGATCCAAATGCGGCCAACCTACTTTATAGCTACATTCATCCTTCAGGAGGTAAAAAATGACAAGAGCATGATCAGACATCATAATGGATTTTTCCTTAGTGCAGCTTACCATTCAGGACGATGAACATGATTTTTTATTTTCTTTAAAATTGATTTTGACAATGCATATGACAGGATGGAATTGGGATTTTATTTTCCAATCTCTGCATGATAATGGTTTTGGAAGGAATTTTATCAAACTCATTTAGATTCTTTTTGGCAATGCTTATGCAAGATTCTCTATTAATGGTGATCTCTCATATATCTTCCCTTTGAAAAGATCCATAAGACAGGGCCTATAGCACCTCTCATGTATGCAATTTTCTCTAACTCTCTAGGATAGCTAGTGCAAGATGCTTTATAAAAAGAGATGATGAAAGGGATTAAAATTCTAGGAGCCACTAAAGATCTAGTGATTCAACAATTTGTTGATTACACTAACTCTCTGATGTCCAATGACAATGCAACAATAGAATGCTTTTGGAAATGCTTGGACACCTTCTGTATGGAAAGTGTCTCTGCAATCAATCACAACAAGACTAGATATAAGGCCTCCAAGGGGCAGTCCCTCAAGCTGGATGCAAAGAAATTAGGGATGGCCAGGTCTTCAGACTCTTGGGAATCCCAATGGGCTTCAGGATTACTTATGCTCAAACATTAAAGTGGGTCATGCATAAATTCAGACATAAACTCAGTAAATGGCAGTACCAACAGTCTTTTGTATCATTGAGGGCCTTATTCTCAATCATTATTTACTTCCCTGTCTAATCTATTTTTTGTCTTGTTGGTGCCCATTCAAATATCAGCTGAATCAGGTGTTTACTTTGGCAAGATCGTTCCTATGGGGAGGAAATATAGATCATCCAAAGATTTCTAAAGTTCCTTGGGACATATGCTGTCTTCCCAAACAAAAAGGAAGGATTGGCATTCTCAATCTCTCCCATATTTCAATTAGAATGGAAACTAAGTGGATATACAAAGCATCAGACTCAGAAGATTACTGGGCTCTACTTCTCAAAAGGGATGTGCAAAAATTCAAGCTGCAAAAATACAGAGCTTGGTCTAATCTACAACTCAGAGATGTACTGCTTGCTCCTTAATTATGCATCCCTTATGGGTACAAGTTGGTATGAAGACTTTGGAATGCTTGGAACTCTATCAAATCCAATTAGAAACCTACCAGAGACTTTTCTTCTAACCATTTATCCATTCTGCTGGATTCCTTTTGGTTTAGATCTTTTGCAAGAAAGGACAAAGTGGGAATTAGTAGGAAGGCCCACAAATGCTACAAGTATCACACAGTGAAAGGATGTGCTTGAGAATGGTTAGCTTAAATCTTTTGATTCTCTTCAAAGGGAGTTCTCAATTTTAGCTACAAATGTCAGTTGGTGTCTCCAAAGAGCCAAGAGGTGCATGGGGAAGCTAAAGATACAAGTAAAAGCAGTTCACTCTTCTAGAAAGATCTCATACATTGCCTCCCAAATGTTTAAATAGTTTAAATATACGAGTAAAAGCAGTCTACTCTTCTAGCAAGATCTCATACATTGCCTCCCAAATGTTTAACTAGATCAAATCGAAAGGGATAGTGGAGATTTCCCTCAAACAAAAACTTAACAGAATCTGGAAGGTGAATTGGATCAAGGCATTTGGACTAGTGAAAGGGCTCTCAAAGCTGGTAAGTATAATGGTAGTAGGTGCAAATTGACAAATGAAAATTGTGCTCACATCTGGTTCAGCTTCTCGAAGAACTAAGAAATCATTCAACTGAATATAGTATGTGCTATCTCAAATAAGACTAAGGCCTTTGAATTTCAAGGACCTACTGCTAGGAAACTTCAAGGGAATAGACATCCCCCTTTGGAATATTTGGAGAGGCCATATCATGTGGTTCACATGGCTAAATAGAAATGCAACTGTCTTTCAACATCCTTCTTCACCTCCTTTGTCTCTACTCAAAAGGAATCTAGCACATTCAGCTTGTCACTTGTGTAACCAAGCCAATGATACTGCCTATGAAAATGTAAATGTCTCTTCCATACAGAGATGTTTCAGATGGCAGCAATGGAGCAAAGTTGTACCATAGTTTTTCCATCTTTCTAGATTCACGATGAAAGAGGCTATACCTAATTTTCTTCTATCCTTATTTTAACCAAATTTCTACTCTTTCAAAAAAATAAAAGTTTTGTTCAACCTATTTTTGCCAAGTATAGAGTTTTCCCCAATCAATCTTTAGTATTCCTCCAAATTTATGATTTAGAGCAGTGTAGGGTATTTTGCCAATTTATGTTTGGTATTCTTACAGCTTTAAGGTTTAGAGTAGTGCATGATTTTTTGCCATTTTATCCTTGCTATTCTTGCAAATTATGGTTAGACAACTGCGGGGAGGGGGGGGGGGGGGGGGGGGGGGGGGGGGGGGCATGATGTTATCAAATATATTTCCTTTTGATTCAATCTCTCCCATCCAGAAAGATGGGTCAAAAGAGTCGTTTTCAAAGAGAGAGATCAGACTTGATTTCTCAAAATTGCACCTTGATCCCGAGGCTACAACAAATGTTTGCACAATCTCTAGAGATTTCTTAACTATATGAGGGCAAGCTTTCAAGAATAGGAGGGAGTCATCCGTGAGAAGACTCACCAGGAGTTGGGTTCTAGGCAAGATCAACCCTTAGATCTTCCCTCTGACAACACTAGCTTCGAGCATAGTAATCAGAGGGTGAGATCCAATGGCCTTTATAGATCTTTTGACTTCAAAAGAGTCCACAATTCTATTATTGAATAGGAGCTCAAAATGGTTACTAGCGCCAAGAGTCTCAACCAGTCAACAAAGCCAAGCCCAAAGCCCAACGATTTCATGACATCTTCTGTGAAAGACCATGTAATCGAGTCATAAGCTTTGTCCAGGTTAAGCTGTAGAAGAATTCACTCTTGCTTGGTGAGGGTTGCATACTCAATTTTAACCATTGTTGCCAAG
Organism: Adiantum capillus-veneris; assembly: GCF_014529385.1. Lineage (NCBI taxonomy): Eukaryota > Viridiplantae > Streptophyta > Polypodiopsida > Polypodiales > Pteridaceae > Adiantum > Adiantum capillus-veneris. The sequence goes on from NC_140952.1 coordinate 143,720,248, forward strand.
CTGTTGTCATAAATTGGCCTTTTGTTTATATGTCCGTGCTAATGTGGAGAGATGGATTTGTCCAAGAGGGGGTAGAGCCTAAGGAAGATAGCTTTGGCAATGATTTTATAGGCCACATACATCATAGATATGGGACGTCAATTCTTCAATTGCAAGTAGTAGACTTGCTTCGGGATAGGTTTAATGAGACCTCTCTTTACGCTTGAGTCCATGTTGTTCATGTTTCAGGCACTGTGAATAACATTGTTTAAGTCAGCCATGTTGTTCATGTTTCAGTCACTATGACTAACACTATTAGTTTACTTTAGGAAAAAAAAAAGAGGTTAATGGTTATGTTAATTTTCTTTTTCTCGGTACTATGTCTCTTGTACACTAGCTTGGTGGTCAAGGGGGGCACTAAAGTAGGGCTAACTCCTTGGTGGAAACCTCGAGTTAGCCTAAGTTCTCTTCTATTGTAATTAATCTAAAGAGTGGTGCCCTTCATCAGCCAATGTATCTGATATATCTGATGGTGTGTGGTGTAGACGTGGGCAGATGCCATGGCTCAAGTGGAACATGGCTTCCTATGTAACTTCTTTTTGTTTTAAATACAATTATCAGTCACAATTTCTTGATATCTTTAATATAACAAAGATAAAAGAGTCAAAATTGTTGATGTTCTTTTTTAAAAAAAGAGTTACCTACAATGACAAAAAAACGTTGAGGTTTTAAAGCACTATGGAGAGTTCGTCAAAGATTTCAAGGCTGATCTCATGTCCCTAATTATAAGTCTGGCTAACCAAGCCCTTGTCGAAGGGGCTTTGGACTCAAGCATAAAGAGAGGGCTCATTAAACCTATAAAAGATGAGACAGCTCTCTACACAACAACAAGGGTGAGCGACAGAGTAGGCGAGCAATGGTGCGTGACAGAGTATGTAATGGCGATGGTGTGCTGGTAAGTAGGGCTCAGTCTCAGTGCTAAGGGGATTGCCGCTTGCGGGTCCAGTGAGTAGAAAGGGCCTCTGAGTTGGCAGGCCTAGTGAGCAGGAAGGGTATAACAGAGCAGGTGTGCCTCTGAGTTGGCGGGTGAGCTACTCCAGGACTTCCCTGAGTCCTGACTTGGGTGGTGCTTGTGAGTTTTCTTAGGTTGTGGATCACGATCCATCATCAGTAGTCACGGATTGTGATCCAGCAGAAACTGTCGTTGCTTGCACATTTGAGCTCCTCTGTTGGTGGAGGGTACTGCAGGTATTGGTGGCTATCTTTGCTTTTCCCACGGATCGCGAACCGTCGTAGCCTAGTTTGTATTTGAGTGAGGAACTGATGCCCCAAGGATCGCGATCCATTCGGGCACAATTGAAAAATTGGAACCCCCCCCCCCGCCTCCCCTCTCTTCCCCCGTGGGTGGGTGTGGTGGTGTGTGTGTGTGTTTTTGTGGTTTTGCCAGATCCCTCTAGGCAACGAACTGACTTTGTGTTCACTGCAAAAGGGAGGAAAAGGACCTCTTAGTCATTTGTAAACACTACTAATCAAGAAAAGATTCTGAAACCTTCTCACTTTGGAGCTCGTACACTGGTAGAGGAAATCTTACACGGGCAATTAGGCTAAGTGAGAATAAAGCTGAAGATGGGTACGTGTTGTAGGTAGAGTTCAACGATATAAAGCCTATAGACTTGTTATGCTCACTCAATGATGCTCTAGTTTATGGGTTGTTGAATGTTGACTCATGAGTGGATAGCAGTGGCGAAAAATAACAGAAGTGCAATCTGCCAATTTACTGCGGTAGGAAAAGGCTTCTATGTGGCAGGGTGTGCCTCCAAGAAAATTGTTCATAAGTTGGTTATGAGAGGGGCCATTTGGGGAGCTTCACACTTTCCTTATGCTATGTGCCTTCTTGGACGCCTGGCTGCTAACCTAACGAAGAGTTTATGGACTTCTGTTCAGTGTGGGTTACCTCCAAGGGCTTCCCTTTCTAATTGAATGACTATGTGGACTCCATTGCTGCTATGTTGGGTTGGGTGCTTTTCATTCCAGAATTGCAGAAGCGAGTAAGATCGGGCTTAGACATAAAGGTTTGTATTCTATGGAATATGAGTAAGCCAATTCCCAAGTATCTAGATTTGAGTATGGGTAGTTTTGGCACCTTTTGGCAAGAGTTAACATTTTCCTCATTTCCAAATGCTTGCTACAAATGCCCTAGAATTGGTCATTATGATAAGGACTACCCCAAGATGGAAGTTGCCCATAATCCGATGGTCGGGACAACTTGGATACGCCTTACTAGGGAGGTTAGGCCCTTTGCAAGTGACCCTAAGCCGGAAGATAAGGCCAAAGAGAAGGACCTATCTTTAATAGAGACGACTGAAGAGACGGGTTGCCCGGTGATGGAGATGCAAGAGGAACCAGTCATGCCAATCGGACCTTCTAGCAGTGAGATAAGCAAAGAGACAGTAATCTTATCAGCAGAGATGTAAGATAAACCAAAATCGCTCGTCTATCCCGCTCAAGAGATGTCGATCGAATCTAGTCAACCTGGCTTGAATGCAGACGGTGATCAAAACCTTAAGCTTTAGTCTCATCAGCCATGTTGTTCATGTTGTGGTTACTATGACGAACATTTTAGTTTAATTACACAAAAGAAAAAGAAAAATGATTTTGGTTGTTTATCCTCTTGACGTTATGTTTCCGGTGCACTTGCCTGACGGTCAAGGGGTGTGCCGTGGTGGCAGGGCTATCTCCTTGGTGACAACCCCAAGTCAACCTAAGTTCCCTTCTGTTGTTAACGATCATAGGGAGGCACCCTTTATCAGCTGATATATGTGGTGGTTATGACGAGGATGTTGACAGACGCCATGGCTCAAGCGGAGTATAGCTCCTATGTAACTTTTTTTATTTTTAATACATTTATCACTCACAATTTGTGAGTTTGAAAAAGAAAAGTTCACCACGTATTATGGTTCTTTCCTACTCCAATTTTATGAACCATGTACCCATAGACTCACATATAGGGGTATTTGATTTATTCCCCCTCCCCCCAAAATGAGCGCACACACACTCTTTTTATTCTCTTTAATCTTCCTCTACAATGTTTTCTGCTAATGAGATTGAGGTGTGGATGTTGTTCTTGACTAACCTTAATGTTGCAAGTATACCCTAGGAATACCAAGGAAAAAGTGACGAAAAACCCAAAATAGGCCCTGCCAATTTCCGAAATGGAGCTAATTAGATGGAATAAAGGAAGATTCTTTCATGGGTTTTAGGATGGAAAAAGAGCGCGATGGCACGTGGAGGGTGGTAAACATATGAGAGGTGGAGGAGAGAGATGAAAAGGGGGAGGTCAATGCTCTGCAAACTGAATCGCTCTCGCCATCACCACTTGCGAGGGATTTCGTGGTGAGTCGATCGAGGCTGGGCAAGAGGAGCGTTTCTCTCTCTCGCGATGGAGACAATGCTCTCTCTCTGACTGTCTCACGAGCAGCAGCAAGGATGCAGGCAGTGCATTGTGTGCATATACTGGGGAACGTGGAGGGCGCACCATGGCTACTATAGTAGCCGGCAACGGCAAGGGAACAACATCTCCACGGCAGGGCGAGAGGGTTCCCATGCGAATGCAGGCATAGAGCTCACAAGCTCACGATCAGAGAAGAGGTCACTGGCCCGAGCCAGCATCACACAGCACGAGGCATGTACCATATGTGAAGCCATGCATATTTAAAAAATCCACTAGGTCTATCTCCTCCACGCGGTGACGTCGAACGGCCTTCGACTGTCACCTGCGCTACCTCAACCCTCCCCTTAGTCCCGCCACTTGCGCCATATAGGCATTTACTTTTCTTTTTCTTCCCTCGAGGCTTGCACAACCCAGCTCCACCTGGCATCCTTCCTGCCACTTGGCTTCGTTTTACCTTTTGAGCTAAAGCCTAAGTGGAAACCCTTTTTTTGTGTTAATTCACATGAAATCCAATTGAGATTCTCTCTAAAAACCCACTTCGGAATCGTTGCCACATACAACTGGCTCCTTATGGCCTTATTAGTATGAATCTTCTGAGATTATGTTGCCTCCTCGTCCTAGAATAACTTCTTTCCCCTGCTGCCCTTATGGTGATGCCTTCACACCCTAGAGCATTCCGGTGCTCCAAGTCCCTCCCCTCATCGAGACATTGTCGCTACACTATCTCCCCCAATGCCCCCCCCCCCCCAACACACACACACACACACACACACACACACACACACACACACACAAGGGTAATCTCTTCCCCTTGGTGCCACCCCTTGGTGCCATGATTGTAATGCCATCACCCCACATGGCTACGAATCCACAAGGCCCTCAATTGCATCACCACATAGGAAGCGTAGGCGCCCGTGTTACAACATGGGCATATATTTAACTCGAATAGGCCTCAAACATCTATCTGGGCAAGAGACAGAGAAAGAAAGATCTGCCACCTGGAGATCTCCTACACCAAGAAATAAGAAGATGCAAGAGGCATCAAAAGAGAAGGAGAGATCTATCATTTAGGATTGCCTCCTTTGTCACCTCAAAAGCTTCTAGAGACACAGAGACAAGGCAAAGCATTCGTTATTGAGATGCAGGCTTTTGCTGCATCTCTTGTGTGAACAACCTCTTCCACCTAAAAAAGTGATGTGCCAATAACCTATGTGAAAAACCTCTCACGACCCATGCGTAAAACATAGCCACTTGTGTTTGTGCACAAGCAACCACATATATCCTTCATGTGTCAAAAGGCTGCTTCTTTGTATATGTCTATATAGAGGCACATTATGCTCAATAAAACTAAGTCTATTATTTTTGCAGCTATACTCTATTGTATTGTGTTCCAATTTTAAGCCCTAAGCTAACTCTATTTTAATCATGCTTATGCCATGAATGACACACTTACCTATCCACCTTTAACCTATAAGTGGTATCAGAGCTTGCAATGTGATTATCATTTCCTAATTACCCTAATCGATCCACATTTATTCATCCCCTCTATGCTAGATCATGTGAGACCCCTCTTTCTCACAAGATTGAATCAACTGCTTTGCATTTGCAGTAAGGTAAGCGTTAATTTGCTTGCTAATTACACTATTTTTGGACACGTTCTTGGTGTATGCCTCGAGCCACTACCCTCGCTAGAGTGATTATAATAGATTATATGTTTATTTAGCATGCATCCTAGCTTAATCCCACTTTGTGAGCTCTTTGGCTACTACAATTGAGCCTCTATTGGCTCAATTACTGCTAATGTCCACAAGCTTGTAGTGCTAAGTAGTCTCTACTTTGCAATACTTTAGTGTCTTATTTTCTTTGAGTCTTCATACTATACAAAGCCTTATCAATTTGGATTGGAAGTGTGTGTTTGTAGCCTTCTCTTCATACTTTGTTTAGAGCCCCTAACCTTTGAAAACAGAGGTCTAATCACCCTTTGCCAATTCCAGGTGTGTGTATATGTGTGTGTGTGTGTGCACGCGCTTTTGTGCGAAAACGACTCTTAGATAAGGACAAGTTCTTGTTTGATTGAGAAAGGTTGATCCATTGGGCCTCTTTGGATTTTTTTGGTCACAAGCAAGTATTTCCTATAGGTCTTGAGTTCCACCGATCGATTACCATTCGACTACGTTATTGCCTACCCATTCAGCTATCGCGGCCCATGCATCATCAACCTCACTGTGCTCACGACATACATCTGCACAATGTCAAATCTGTCGATTGTCAAGCTTCATCCATTGCCATCATCAAACCACTCGCCCTTAATTGAAACCCATTGTTGATTGGCCACCTGCTTGCATCAACATTTCCTCGTAATCTTAGAGCACGCTCGTGGCCTGATGCTTAGTAGCTGCAGTGGATCACTGGCCCCGCCACCAACCACGCTGTCAAATTTCTACACGTGCCCATATCTGTAGCCTCGTTTGAATTCCACGTCAGAGATTCGGCCATTTATTTGCTTTATTTGGCTTGAAATATAAGAATTGTTCCCACACAGTGACAACATAGGCTCACAACCTACACACATTTCAAGCTGAGAATAAAAATATTCCCACAACCACCGCAATAAGTCAACTACTAGAAAGAAATTTAACTGTTTTCATTAAATTTTCCATTGAAAACGATCTCATTTAAAGGTGGTTCACATGCCACAAACTCAAAGTCTATTTTGCATTGCTCTCAGCACTTAAGGGTCAAGCATAGAATCATGCAATTACGACGACAAATGTGACGGTTTGATTTTCCCGGCAAGTACATCTTGCATGCTATCCATGAGCACATGAAGTATCCACCCGATTTTGGGCCCAAAACAGAAGTAGTAGAAAATGATCTTGCCGGAGCTTTGTTTGCATATGAGGTATCCAAGATCAATTGGACTCCTCTAAAAGAAATGCTCAAAGGAAACTATAAAAAAAGGATAACCGTTGAGGGACATTCTCCAACACATTCAAAATAATTTAAAAGTCCTTTTGCATAGCATAAATAGTTAGAGGGATTTTTTCCACGTGGTTTGTCCCTCCATTGTACATAAGTGTGCATTGTGTCTTCTTTTGCATTTTCACACTGCATTAAATCAAAACATCGACAACAACAGCATCAAGATATGGCAAGGACAATGAAAACAAATTACAACAAGCTTTGCAATACATGGGCAAGAAAATCCTCCAACAAATAATAAATGAAATGTGATGTGTGTATTCTCTCTTGTGTACCTTACCCTCTATGTGTGTAGGGGAGGATTGTGTGTGCCTCCACCTAGTTTTGTTCAAGGGGAGGCTTGTGTTTTGTGTGCCTCACCCTAGTGTGTTTTGAGGGGAGGATAATCTTGTGTGAGTGATATGCAACAAAAACTCACATAGGGGAGGATTGTTGGGATGCGGGCTTTTGTTGCATCTCTTGTGTGAACAACCTCTTCCACATAGAAAAGTGATGTATTAATAACCTATGTGAAGAATCTCTTACAACCCATGTGTAAAGCATAGCCACTTGTAGAGGCACATTATGCTAAATAAAACTAAGTCTATTATTGTTGTAACTATACTCTATTGTGCTCTGTGTCCAATTTCAAGCCCTAAGCTAACTCTGTTCTGATCATGCTTATGCCATGAATGGCACATTAACCTATCCACCTTAACATATCATTCGATGTTTCACAAACATAATTTTTATCCTCAATCCTTGGAAAAACTCTTAAAATTTGTTGTAGCGGCCTCTACTTTGCTTTCCTTCATTTAGTTTTTGCTTCAACCTCTCATGTGCATCTTGCTTGATCTTATCAAAAGAAATGTTTCAAAATCATCCACACATACACCTTACACGTACTATTGGGTCTACCTCATTTCATTAATAGGAATCTATTGATATTCCCTCCTCATGCTTTTCTGAAGTCCGAGTGTTTTCACTTGCATGGTGTTCACGCCCTCTCAATGCATTTCGAGCCCGCATTCATCTGCACAATGCTCCCACTCCCCTCACCATGCTCATAGAGAGAAGAGAAGGGGTTCAAGGCTATGTCCTCCCTTGTGCTCCTATCCTCCTTGCAATTTCCAATTTCTTTCTTAGATGGAGACATGTCCTCCCTCCCTTTGCCTATGTGGCCTCTACAAGTTTACCCGTCGCACCTTCTCGCCCTACCCCCATGAATCGACCATTGCACGATGCACCTCACACCATGGCTACCGTGGCTCCACAAATCGCGGAGGAAAAATAGACATCCAAGCTCTGTTGACAGCTATCGGCCCCATTCTGCCTATGACAAAGAGTCCTATAGGCCTTGCGCCCTCGTTGCTCTTGCTCGCTAAGCTGCATAGGAGATATTCATCCCATTAGCACTAGCACCTATGGTAGAACTTGCATACGCCTGCTAGAGAGAGAGAGAGAGAGAGAGAGAGAGAGAGAGAGAATTTGAGGCACACCAACGTGGGACATAGTAGACAAGAGAAGGAGAGATGAGGGTAGATTGTTGAACAACATGCAAGTAGAGAGAGAGAGAGAGAGAGAAAGGGAGGCGCTCAACTACAGCTGCACGCATGAAAGTAGATGGACAGACATTTCAAGAAATTGTTAAAGTGGTTGGAGTGAACGTTGCAAAAAAAAAACACACAAAGCGTAGTCTCACAGGAGCATCTTCAAAAGTGTGCTAAAGCTGCCATGAATAAATGCCTCACAAAGAAGTGTCAAGGACACTACTTTTTGCATCACCTTTTCATGCTATCACCCCTATGTGTCCACTTTGAAGGCCTTATGCGCATAAACCTAGGGATCTCAAAGAAGAAACACTTGCCTTCCTTTAGTCGACCTCATGACAATACGCAATGCTATAAAGGAACCTAGGTTTAGTGTAACCCGCCCTACAAATTTTGGAATTGACCTCTAAATACTAAACTCTCCAAACATTTGGATGAAAGCGTATTGAAATATTCAAATATGGTTAGTGTACCTCTAATATATTACATACCTAGGTCTTCAAGATTTAAGAGAAACAATTTTTCAAGCACCGCTAGCAGAGTAGAGTACTCCCCTTACCACAATTTATATATATATATATATATATATATATATATATATATATATATATATATATATATATATATATATATATATATAGAGAGAGAGAGAGAGAGAGAGAGAGAGAGAGAGAGAGAGAGAGAGAGCACTTTAAAAGAAAAAGGGAAAGACTGCAAGTATGAATCTTTAACTAGCCTTGTAGCTCTATAAAGTACATGTAGATTTGTTTATCTCCCAATCTACTCCATCATTACTTTGTTTTTAGCTACAATTTACTGTTCTTATCTACAACCTACTATCAATTGGTCTTCCAATTAGTATGAGTTTTAACTTCCCCCATAGGTCCTATAAATGGAACTGCAAAGGGAAATGCACTCTTTTACTTAAAAACACCAAATGTGTAAGCCCCATACACCTAGCACCATTGATATGAAAGGTCTGTCTCAGCTTAGCCTAGAGCTAGTGCAAATTTTGAGATTAGCCGGTTTGAAACCAAGAAAAAGGGAAGAAAAACCGGTAAAAATTACAAGGAAATAGCTCAGAAATCTTGCAAATTTGGAAGAATTTAGTAGATGAGCCGACTTGCATCTTAAGGAGGAAGAAACAAGGCTGCCTAGGGAAAAAGACTTTCCCAAACACTACCCCTCACAAATTGGTTATGCACACTTTGCAGATAATTTGAAACTTTGGCATGCACATAAGAGCAGAGGTTTTAACCTAGAAGAGCGAGGTTTAATAATATTTTAGAGTGGTAGGGGGTGGTTAAGGCACCCCCTTAACAAAATGAAGCATTGAATAGTGCTTTAATAAATTGCAACATCCATGGTGTATGAGGTATGCATCACCCACTTTGAGCACCCTCCATCTACACCTTTAGAGGAGCTATGGGGGAGCCTCTAAGAAGTTGAGAAGTAGTACTTATAAATTATTACACATACTATTCTTAGGATGCATGTTTGTGGTTCGGCCCCTTGAACAAAAAGTGGAAGGTGCAATGGTTGGAAGCTCGATGGCTTTAAGTCACGAAGAACATTTGGAAACCAAAGTGGCCACGCCGCAATTCATGAAGGTTTTTTTGTGGAAGGTGCTGTGGGGGGTTCTTCCGACAGGTGTCAAGATTTAGGCATATGGTATTGGTCTGATAGATGTTCGGAGTGCAATTTGGCTAGCGAAGAACTCCCCCACCTGTGCATAGAATGCCCGACAATTAGAGGACTGCCAGGGAAGGTTTGCAAATGGATGCAAAGAACGTGGAAGATAGGATTCTTTAAGAAGGATCTGTGCTTTGGTGGGAAACATTTTCAAAATCTGACGCTTCTACTCTGTACTCAAATTGTCAAATATTGTTTCTTCAATAATCTTTGGAAGGCCAGGAACTGCTGGGTTTTTGATAGTGACCTACTTGTGGCTAGTCTCTCAGAGATAATTCAAGAAAATAAGGAGGTAATATTTGCAGTTGGAAACGGGCAAAGCTCAGTTGATTGGATTAGGGCCACTCTTGCCATCCAATCGAGTCGTCCTATGTAAAGGTTAGTTAATAGTTCGGTACGTCGTACGGTTGGCTAGGCTCTAATGTAACTATCTCTCACCCAAGGCTCGGCATGAGCTTGAGGTGGATTTGTACAATTCTTGATAGAACATCGCATTCCTCTACTCCCTTAAAAGGAACCCGCCGCACAAATATTCCCATTGTTACCGTGCTCCTTCGTATGTGGTAGGTATTCCCATGGTTACAGTGCTCCACAATGGTCTCTCATGTGTGAGGGGTATGTGAGTGGTGATTGGAGTGTTGTCAGATTGTGGTAATGCCACACAAGTGAGGTAAGATGTGGGATAAGTGCAACACAATGTTAGATGTCATTGAGTTTTGGTGTGGAGGGGTGGGCTCTCAAAGAATTGCTTTTAGAGGGGTAGATTCTACTCTTTTTTATGATGGAAAGTAGAAATAAACTTTTGCAATCTTTTGCATTGAAAAACCCAATCTTCCAATCAGTAGCATTGAGAAAATTATGAAGCAATGGCCTCCGGAGGATTCTATAGACAGGTTGGGTTTCTTTGCATAAGATGGCCTTGAACTATGTGGAGGCCTTTCTCCACAATCTCATTAAAGTAGGGTTGAGACCGCCCAAAGATCGAGGATATTCACTGAGAGTAAAGCATATCATTTTCAACTTTTCTCCACAATCTCACTAAGTAGGCCCAAACATCAAGTGTTGAAGAGGTGCTATGTAAGAATATTCACTCAGGCTCTAGCCTAGAGTGAGAGTGAAGCATTGTCGTTTTTGGAAGCACCAGAGATTATAGGTGGCCACTTGCCCCGGAACAAAACCATGCCCATGATCATACTTTTTCAGCACAAAATGTGGGCGTGGCTTGTGAGCCACTCTAGTGGCCTTACTTGAGATCTAGCCACAACTACATCACTTTTGATTCGTTATAAGTGACCCTCCAATTTTTCGTTGATGTGTGAATGAGAGCTGGAAGGTTGGTAGACCGTAGCCCAAAGCAGTCTAAATGCACCACCCTAATTGAGCCTGCTACACCTTTGTCACGGCTTGGCCGCCAAGGCACCCTAATTGAACCCGCTACACCTTTATCACTACGCATGAGGGCATAGGACTCATCCCAATTGTAATCAAGGCCCATCTCACCATTGCAATTTGCCATGCCAACAATGAACACACCATTATCGACTATGAACTATCAACTTGAACTACCGATGGTGTGCTCGAAAACAACCTAGGCTCTGTGTAAGCCCACCTTCAAATTTTGAAATTTAACTTTAAAAATAAACTTTGGAGCTGGAAAAAACCTACAAATTTTGGGGGATTTTAGTGTTTTTTTTCAAAATTAAGCCAAAAACCTCTTTGTTTTTTTGCACTTGTCGGTTTTCTTAATTGCTTGAAAAAAACCTAGGTTTAAACTATTCTCACCTACAAATTTTGAAATTTACCTTTAATTTTAAATTTGATCGTGAGAAAATCTACACAATTTAGAGAAATTGAATGTAAAAACCTTCATGTATACCTCTTGGAATAATTTTTGTTTCCTAGTACTTTATATGGATTCTCCTCTTCTTCTCTCCTTGCAAGTTGCGCATGTGAACTCCCAACTGCAAAAGTTACTTGCAAGCCAGAGCACCATTGGTCTAGCTTGCGGTCAAAAGGTTGTATATTATCTATCTATCTATTATCTATTGGGAAAATTACCAAAATACCCCTCTAATTTGTGAAAATTCCCAAAATACCCCTAAGATTTTGTCATAAATTCCCAAAATGCCCTTCAAATTTTCCAAAATTCCCAAAACACCCCTAGTTGTGAATTAAATTTCTTCAAAGGTTAAAAAGTTTGTAGCTTTTGATAAGAAGACTCATTGCTTATCAATATAAGATGCTTAATCTAGAAATTGAGTTGAGTATGTAGGCTTTGGAGATTAATTGCTTCATAATCTTTAGACATAATTGCCTTCTTTTGCAAGGTAATTTGTGACAAATTACATGCTAAGCACGCAAAAACGGATCTCAATTGTCAAAAAGGAATAAAGATTAAAAAATATTGAACAATCCAACCAAAATAGATACAAGGGTATTTTTGGAATTTCCACAAATTAGAGGGGTATTTTGGTAATTTTCCCTTATCTATTAAGGAGATGAAGATTCAAGCAGCCCTCGTGGTCCAAAAAGAAGATGGTTGTCTTGGATGGGAGCCTAGAGTTGAGGAGCGGCCTGACCGTTTGGGAGTTGGAAAGGCAAGGGTGTGCGAGGCGAAAAGGAAGGGGGGGGAGGGAGAGAGAGAGAGAGAGAGAGAGAGAGAGAGAACCTCCCCTTTAAGTGCCACGGGTCCATAAGCATGGGATCAACGACACTCATTCAACTGGCCCATCGATCTTTAAGGTTTTTGTGGCACTTAAAGGGGGGGGGACTGGGTCGGTGGGAGAGAGAGAGAGAGAGAGAGAGAGAGAGAGTCTCGACTCCAATTGAGGAGAGGCAGCTTTTATATATCCGAGGGGACCAACGTGAGGCTGCAGAGTTGCCGTCTACTGATTTTCAGATCGACCTGCAAGAGTGGAGAGCCAATCCGGGGTGGGGGGGGAGTCTGGAGAGAGAGAGAGAGAGAGAGAGAGAGAGAGAGTGTCGAAGAGGCACCACATGATGCAAGCGAGCGTGCGAAGAGAGAGAGAGAGAGAGTTCTGAGGACCAACCAAGATCGAGAATCATTTTCACAAACTAATTGCAGCATGTCTGTCCGTCTCTCTCTCTCTCTCTCTCTCTCTCCACAAGTGGAGCTGTGGGTCATCCTTTTCCATCGTCCGTAGCAACAGTGTGGACCATTGTGCCTCCTTGGCCTTGGTCTCACTCTACTCTACAGTAGCGACGCCCACATCCCATTTGCAGCACCCTTCGGCTCTGCCCTGCCATGCGCTAACATCCACCCCTCCATCGGTTTCTCCTGGAAGCACCCTTCTTCAGGCTCGACAACCTATCTTCCTCACTTGATTTTGCTGCCTTGGCAGCTCTGCACCACAATCAACTCCCACCTGCACTGGCTGCCCGACAGTCCTCCTCCAACCTCGAAGGCTCAACACTATGTATGCCTTCGTGCTACAGCCCCAATCGATCCTTTACCAGACCCATCTCTACCACCGACCTACACACCCTCTTCAACATCAGTGTCATCAACTTGAGCAACAACAATACAAGGAAACATTCCTCCTTCCTTGGAGCAGCTACAACTCCTCAGCTACATGAACCTCGGCCAAATTTTTTTGAGTGGATTTACATGGCAATCTGGGTTTGTGTGTGAGCACCACTGCTCTTTCTTTCTCGGAGCAGCTATTCAATGCTCAACAGCTTCACCCTTGTGATAAGTGTGCGGCCCTTTCCACTATCATTGGCAGCAGCCAAGGTGGTGCACCTTTTCTTCGCCACCCCAACTCCGCTTCTCGCCGGCCTTCGCCACCACCTCATCATCAACTGGTCTACTCCACATGTCTCTGCATCCTCGTCTTCGTTTACTGTCAATATAATTGACTGATTCAATAGTCCATTTGGGCCATTTGTTGCATCAAACGCCGAAAGCCTGAGTAAATTAGTAGAGCCACACCACTGTTCATTTCTTACACAAGGTCGTTATAGATGACGTTCATTACTTCTTATATTTGAATTGACCATCCGGCACCTTTCAAAATGCATGAGGAGTTGTTCTCTCCATGTAACATCTTTTTTTGAACATAAAGCTTGATACTATTATGTGTTTATCCCATGCGCATGAACAATTGTGATCTGAACCTGACATTGATTATGTCTAATCGTGGCACAAACAATGACGTGTATTCATTAATAGCATTGAAGCATTGCTCACATGTTACAACTATATGCAAGCAAAGTGGGGGTTTTTTTTTTTTGGTGTGTTTTCGAGTCATAAAAGCGTCGGTGAATATTTGTATTAGAAAAGAGAATCGGATGGAAACCCAAGGGAGCGCTCACTGCTTCACTTTTTTTGGCTCTGGATAATATAGAGTAAACAACCGACAAACACTCTAGATCCATCTTTTACAAAAGACCCCATATATGAGGGGGGATCCGAAGGAATGTGTCATGCTTAGCTCTCGCAGTTGCAGCCATATTCCGCCCAGTACGAAGGATGGTAGGGCCGCATGGAGCAGATTGTTATCCATGAGGAAGTACTCCAGTCTGGTGAGCCTCAACAAGGAAGTAGGCAGCGGGCCTGTGAAGCCGTTCTGGCTCAACGCCAAAAATTGGAGGTTGCGTAGGCTGGCTAGTTGATCTCCGATAGCCTCAAGAAATGTGCAAGGCACACGTAGGACCAATGGAACACATGGTGCAGGATGGTGCCTTCGTGTAGTTTCGATCTGCGGAGGTGCTCAACAACAGCGGCCGTTGCACTTGATTGTATTGGGAGCTTGAGACGCAAAGAAGGGGAACTAAGGAGGCAAGAGAGGACAAAGCTAAAAACTAGAGAGAGAGAGAGAGAGAGAGAGAGAGAGAGAGAGAGAGAGAGAGAGAGAGAGAAGAAGAAGAAGAAGAAGAAGAAGAAGAGGATTTTCAACGTCGTAGTGAAAACTATCCAAAGAGACCTTAACACTAGTTCTGTAATCGGACACTCAAATGTCTTGAGACACTAAAGTGTCTTGTTTTTCTAGCAACTTGTCACAATTATTTGGTGAATCTAGAAAAAAAAATCATAGGTCACGTTCATATCTTAGGTCAGCTATGAGGTGAAGAACATAGCCAAATTTTACTTTTTCCGAAATTAATCCCAAATTAAGATTATAATGATAAGATTTAAGATGAAAAAATCATAGAATTTTAGTGCAGTCTTAACAAAATTTTCATAAATTACTACAAGAGGTCATTTAAATTTCGGTGCCAAATTACTGGCATCAATGGCGGGCGCCGGTATATGTGTAGGTAAGTATGGAGGGAGATGAAGTTTTTAAAATTTTTCATTTTTGAATTTTTAGCATCTATTCTGATGCGCTTTTTGACGTCTATTTCGATGCACTTTTCGACGCCTGTATAGATGTATGTTCTGACGCCTGTACCGAAACCTGTACTGACGGACCCTGCAAAAAACAAACCCGCGAGTCTTTCCTTGCGCATTTCTCTTCTTTTGCACCTATTCTCTTGCTCTTTTCTTCCTCACCTACTGCAGATCTGGTGCAAAATAGGTTGCCGGATGTGAAAATCTTGCTTGTGGACTACTGCATAGCACCAAGGTGAGATTGTTTTCAAGTTTGCACCAAGGTGAGATTGTCCTCTTCAATATCCATTGCATGACTTTTTCACCAGCTACTAAGAATGGGGCCGTTACTAAAGCAGCTAGACATGATCTAGTAAAAGGCCCAAATAGAATGCCCCAAAGAAGGTGCCAAAGTTCAGCGAATGGAATTTAGACCAGCCTCCTTGTTCACTACAAGATTCTTGGGCTGGGACTTTTCAAGATCCCAACAGATACACAACTTATTGGCAGTAGTGCATACTGCTTTGTTCAATGGTACAAATAGAGGGGTACCTAGGGCTACTGCCAGGTCTTTTAAGTTACCTCTCAGTCACATCGGGAGGCTGACGAATTCCACCCATACGGGACACATGTTCTAGAATGCATCGGGGGACTCAAAGGAGGGATCCCAAGGGAGCATGCATACTAGCTACCCGTTTAGAAACAATGGGCTTTTGGTTAAGACTTTGGCCACCATCTCCTTTGATTGAATTACACAGAGAAGAAGCCTTTTGTTAGGTATGGAGCGTTAGAGACATATCCACCCTGATTCAAGACGTTGGGATTGTGGAGCCAATTGATAAGCTCAGCTCTGGCAAGCACCATATCCATGAAATTGAACACCAATTTGGATTTAACAAGCTAGACAAGCTATTTCTTAATCAAAGTAGGAGGAACCGCAACGATGAGTGCATTCTCCATTTCCACACCTTGTGCGATAAATTTTTTAAAGTCTTGATTGGCCTTGTCCCCCTTGGCGGCATCCTGAGACCTGGTGGGTGTCTCAGCTTCTTCCAACATCCTTTTGTTCAGAGACAACATGCTCATACTCTCAGCCAGTTCTTTCTCAATCTGAGCCTTGCCCCTTTCAACTTCTCTTTATTCAGCCCCAAGATGCGCACCCCCATTATGTTGGGAGGCGGTCACTTTCGGGTTACCACCTCCCCTACCCTAGCCGCCCCCAACTGTTTTTGTTTCTTTATTGTTCCCCTCGAGTGAGGGGACCTTTGCCTCCCCTTGGGCTCCCACCACTACGTCTGTGTAAGCTGGCTTGTTTGCATTTTCCATGGCCATTTACTGATCGGTGTAACCAAGCCCTAAGTATTGTCACCCGATGAGTTTAACTTCTACTAGTTGGTGCTCATTAGTAAATTATTGAAGGTAATCGATTGCAATCCATGGGATGAATTGCGATCAGTGATGAGGAGACCTACAATTTCCAAGCTTATGAAGTCTACCCACCCACTCTCGCAAGGAAACTTGGTGCTCGGCAGGTTGTTGCAGTGTTGCAATAGATTATTGTACTTGGTCGATCGTGATCCGTGGCATGGATAGTGATTTGTGGGTTGAGTAAGAATCCAAGTTTATATGAGGTTGACCTTGCAGGCAGTGATGCAGTGACTCAGAGCCCCACACACAAACCCCCACACCACTCACATACAAGGAGCAAAATGCCAACGAGCTGACCCTTGGAGCACAAAATCCATAGCAAGAACTGATAGGCTTTCAACCTACAGGTCGCTTGCATGCAAGACCTCAAGCTCCCTATAACACCCTTTTATGCCATAATTGCAGCACCCTGATATGCCACTATCGCAGCACCCTCCTACATCATTATCACAACACAACACAACACACCTACTTTAAGTGTTGCTAGTACTTAATTCTCTCTACCCAAAACTTATTACAACAACAAGACTCTTGCTCTCATTTTCTCTTTGAATTTTTTTTTTTTAAAGTTCTCATTTGAACTTTGCACAGGGTTATCCAAGAAAAAACACATCAGAGGGGTTGACCATCCCGAAAAACCTTGCTTATTTAACTTGTTGTTCTTACTACAATGTATTTTCTACCAGCACGTTTCCAGAACAATATTTGTGACTAGGGGATCACACTTCCCTTGAAACAGAAGTGCATTTTTGGATAACCAAATAACTCTCAATGCATTAGCTCTTATTATGTATTTGTCTCAGTCAGAAGATCCAAAACATCGATGGACCTAGAGCCCATAGCAAGGTCACCTCTAAAGCAAGGAGTTCCCAAATGAGTGCACACCCTCCTAGAGATTGATCTTGTGAAGTCTTTGATTTTTAGATATTCCCAAAACAAGCATGGGAGGGATTCATTCGAGTGCTTGCACCTGATACAGGTACCTTTGGCAAGACCTCTAGGTTTGGCTTTATCTCTAGTTGGGATGAAACCAAACAGAACTCTCTAGAGGAAGACTTTGTTCATCTCTTCACACTTGGCCCTCCAGATGTTACCAAGTACTTGACTCCATTTGCTTGATGTCCACTTTTTGGACCAAACCATGTTGAGATGTTCGATCCACTCATCTGCAAAGCAAAAATTTTCATAGATAGTTTTATTCCTAGGAGAGTTGAATAGTCTATCTCTAGACCACTTCCAAGCTTTCCAATCAAGCGATGTGGAGCAGGGAGGAAGGGTTACGTTAGATATCGTCTTCCAATGAGGAATTCCTCTTGGAGCAAGATATTGCAACAAATTTTTAGATGCACCAAGGTTTTCCAATCACCTTTTTTATCATTCCACAGCGCATCTCAAGGTGTCAGGCCCTTGTTGTTCAGATTCCTGATAAATTCCAACCAATGGTTATTAAGGCTCAAATCTTCCACTATGGAGCCCCATGGAGACCAGTGCCTAGCTGTCCCTTTCGAGTACCTAATCTCTTCTTTCCACTTGAGTGCAATGATGGCTTTACAACATTTTCAATAAACTTTCCAGTAAATCCACCTACATGAGGCTTTACTACGGAGGGGGGGAGAAGTTTGTTTTGTATGTTGAGATTGGACCATAAACCACCTTTAGATTTCATTGGGGCTTCCATTACCATTTCCCTCGCATGACAATCCAAATCTCACTAGAAATGGTGAGGGTGAAAAAACACTTAGCACATAAATCCAGGTCATGGGTAACAGGGTCAAGGATGCCCAACCCACCTTGAGCTTGCGGTTTAGCGATAGACGCCCATTTACCCCATTGCCACTATTTTCTCTTGGAAGCTTTGACAAAGAATATAAATATGAATCAAACTTTCTGTGAAGCAGTTGTTGATAGTGTGCAAAGCTACATATTTACAAATTATTAACAACAAATAAATGACATAAAGGCTCATACTTAAAACAAATTTAGAAGTTTTGCAACTACTTCTTCCACAGGCTCAATAAGAGAAATTATGTTAGGAAATCTGACGTAGCTAAATGGGTGAAAGCATGTTAACATGACATGGTTTTTGATGTCCCGGAGAGTGCTAGTTAGCACAATTTTGACATATGCTAACTAGTACAATAACACGAGCTAGATCTCTAGGATCTATGACATATGATATATCAATAGAAAGCTCATGAAACAAGGAATCTAAAATTAAAAATTTCGACAAGTTTTGATATTATTTGTGAAAATTTTATCGTGTGCCCAAGTTTTTTTGGATATGCTAATTAGCACAAAAAGCGTGTCACGTTAACATGCCTTTACCCAAATAGATATTTGAGTAGATTACTTAAGGGAGAGAGATAGATTTCACACACAAGAGATTATAGAGTAGAGAGAGAGAGAGAGAGAGAGAGAGAGAGAGAGAGAGAGAGAGAGAGAGAGAGAGAGCACACGATATACGTGGTTCACCCAATGTGGGCTACGTCCATGGGAAAGCAGCCACTCAATGGCTTTAGTACTTCAAAACAAGAAGTAGTTTACAAAGGGATTATACCCTTAATAGAGCTCCCACCTTGCTTCACTCTCACCACCTCACACCCACCTTGTTGCATCAACTTCACACTATGAAATGTGTGTAGAAATGGCCTCCTTTAATAGGCCAAAAGGGCTACCCTCTCTCATGAGAGACAGTCATGTGTAGCCGCCCTTGTGTAGATAAGTCCAAATCGGACCCTCCAATCCACACATGTGTGGCCACCCTTGAGAAGACAAGTCCACTTTTGAATTCGGCCACCGGCCATTGACTTTCGACCATCGGCCACCAGCTATTGACTACCGACCAACCGACCAGTCGTTTTTCGACCACTTTCCGGCCGCCGTCCGACCATAATATTCCGACGAAAAGGAATATTCCGGTGAAATTTTGGTTAAGCACAAGGTCCGTGTTGCATTTAGCATGACTCTAATACCAAATGTGAGAAGTAACACCCACACGACCATGGCAAATCTGTGGACTCTATTCACTCCAAGAGAAAATGAGAGAGAGAAGATAAAAAATGAGCATAGTGTGTGTAATTCTCCACCCAACCATAGCTTATATAGGAAAAGATTTTTGTCTTTTTAGAAAAATCCATGACCCAGAACAATCCATGTGACCTTGCCCTTAAGGCTCCATTATACCCCTTGGCATTATTGTCCTATGTTCTTTTCCCTCTTATAAAATGTAGAGTGCGCAGGTGATGGAGAAGGTAGAAAAGAAGACTACGCTCAACGAGCTACTCTTCTCTTCTTCACTTTGAACTATTATCCAAAGTATATTTACAACATAGTATAGTCAGTGTCCGGGCGCCCATAGCACAATGGACATATTCTTTAACATCATATTCTTTAACACTCCCCCTCAAGCTTGGAGTGAGCTTGCATATGATGGATTCCCAATGCTTCACGAAAGTAGAAAAACTTCTCCTTTCCAAGAGCTTTTGTGAATATATCCGCAACTTGATCATTTGTCTTCACATATACCAACTCAATCTCACCTGCCAAAACTTTTTCTCTAATGAAGTGATAATGTACCTCAATGTGTTTAGTGCGAGCATGGTAGACTGGATTCTTTGCCAACATGATGCTGCTAATATTGTCACAATATATAATGACACTGTCATGATAGTCAAAACCAAAGTCTACCATGAGTACTCTCAACCATGACTCTTCACATGCTGCCAAAGCTGCTCCACGATATTCTGCTTCTGTACTTGATAATGCTACAGTTGATTGCTTCTTGCTACTCCAACTTATCATACCATTACCAATGGAAAATGCATAACCACTTGTAGATCTTCTATCCATAAAATCTCCTGCCCAATCTGCATCTGTGTAACCATAAAGACAAAGCTTCCCATTCTTTTCATAAAACATTCCATAACTGACAGTGGCTTTCACATATCTCATAATCCATCTCACTGCATCAAGATGACTTTTACATGGCTTTGGCATGAATTGACTCACAACACCCACTGCATAACTCAAATCTGGCCTTGTTATTGTCAAGTAAATAAGGCTTCCAACCATCTTGCGGTACATAGTGACATCCTCAATGTAATGTCCATCATCAAACAACTTCACATTTTGATCAAGAGGTGTATCAACCAGTTTGCATGCTGTCATTCCATACTTCTCAAGCATATCCAATGCGTATTGTCTTTGTATCATCCAAATTCCTGATAATGTATTGACAATTTCAATTCCCAAGAAATATCTCAACTCAACAAGGTCCTTCATGTTGAATTCTCTCAACAAACTCCTCTTGACATGCAAAATTTGCTCATCATGACTTCCAGTGAGAATCAAATCATCAACATAAATAACAATAACGACGATCTCTCCATCAACATGCTTCAAAAACAATGAGTGTTCAGCAGTAGACTGTTTAAATCCAATCTTCTTCAAGAATCTGGTTATCTTTTCACACCAAGCTCTAGATGCTTGCTTCAAACCATACAATGCTTTCTTCAACTTATACACATAATATGGAAACTCTGGATGTTGATAACCCTCTGGCTGTATCATATAAACTTCTTCTTCCAAGTCACCATTCAAGAATGCATTATCCACATCCATTTGCCGTAACTTCCAACCAAACATACTTTCCATTGCTATCACTAATCTAACTGTTGTCATCTTTGCAACTGGACTAAATGTCTCATCATAATCAAGACCTTTTGTTTGTGAATAACCTTTAGCAACAAGCCTCGCTTTGTATCTTTCCACACTACCATCTGACTTGCACTTGACTTTGTATACCCATTTTGAACCAATTGCTTTCTTTCCACTTGGCAAGCGAACCAAATCCCAAGTGTCATTCTTCACAAGAGTATCCATCTCATCATCCATAGCTGACTCCCATTCTGATTTTCCAATTGCCTCTTGAAAACATGTAGGCTCTTTATGTTGCACACATGAAACCATTTATGCATAATGTGTACGCATGTAACTGTTGTATGTCAATCTATCAACTGGATAACGCACCCTCTCTTATCTTCTCAACTCTGGTGCACTCTTCTCTTCAACTCTTGCATATGGGGGTACATATTTCTCAATATGCTTACTGCCAGGTGTCCTCAAATGTGGTAAAACATGCTCTTCATCGAGGCTTTCATCTCCATAACTCTCTTCAACCACTTTCTTCTTGCCTTTCTCGTCTTGCTTCTTATCTCGCAAATGACCGCTCCATGGGTTGACACTTCCTATACTCTCCTCTGCCATATGTGGTCCTGAAATAGTTCTTGTTGATGGTCCTGGCTTATCAACAACATAATGCACATTCTCTTGCTCTTCATACTCATCTTCTATCATCACTGGCTTTGGTTTGTACCATGGTTCATGCTCACAAAATCTGACATCTCTACTGACATAAACTTGTCTTGTTGTAGGATCATAGCACTTATAACCTTTCTTTTCAACTGGGTAGCCCAAGAATATACACTTCACTGCCTTTGGCTCCATCTTCTTTCTTGCTTCATTTGACACATGAACATAGCAAACACATCCAAAAACTTTCATGTAGGAAACTGTTGGCTTGATCCCATAAAGTCTCTCATAAGGTGAAATTTCATGAATGGCAGCTGTTGGTGTTCGATTCATAATGTGTACTGCTGTATGAACTGCTTCAGCCCAATATGTTAATGGCATATTCATCTCATTCATCATGGCTCTTGCAATCTCTGCTATGACTCTATTCTTTCTCTCAGCAACTCCATTTTGTTGTGGTATGTATCTGCAAGTAATCTGTCTTCTTATGCCTTGTTCACGTAAGTAATCATCAAAATTGTGTGACATGTACTCTCCCCCTCCATTTGTACGTAGGCATTTAATTTGACAACATTCTCTTTCTCAACCATAACTTTGAACTCCAAGAATACCTCAAATGCCTCTGACTTTGCCTTTAGAAAGTAAACCCATGTCATTCTGCTGTAATCATCCGTAAATGTGATAAAATATCGACAACCATTTGGTGTAGCATGATCACAAGGTCCCCAAATATCTGAATGAACAATTTCCAAAGGACTTTGGCTAATTCTCTCCCTCTTTGGAAATGGTAAACGAGATTGCTTTCCAAATTGACAAGCTTCACAAACATGATCAAAATTCAATCTGCCAAACTTTGGTAATCCACGTACAATTTGATTTGATTGCATATGCTTTAATCTTCTAAAATTGACATGACCAATCCTCTTATACCATAACTCTGCCCAATTATCTGGAGTGGCTGATTTGTTTGCATACATACCACTGTGTAAACATGGATCTCCAGCTTCCAATGAGAACAAGCGACCTTTCTTGCTTCCACGTGCCAATATCTTGCCTGGTCTGCGTTTGTGAAACTCCTCTATGAAGCAACCATAACGATTAAAACGGACTTGCAACCCTTGATATGTCATCTGTCCAACTGATGCTAAATTCTTTGTGATTGAAGGCACATATAGAACATCTCCCAATGTGTTGTATGTCCCGTCTTTTTCTAGCAATGGAACTGAACCAACATGTGTAATCTGATGCATAGTATCATCACCTGTAGCGACAAACTCATCCTCTTCTAACTTCTCTTTTCTGTCAAACCATTCACCATGATATGTCATATGATGTGTGGCACCACTATCTAAATACCAATCATCTGTATGATGTGGCTCAACCATGCTTCCAACAACATGCTCCATAGGAAATAAATGTCCACTCGATCTATTGTCATATATATTTTGATCATGAGGATTGTATCCAACAAAGTTTCCTCCATGTCTGCCATAACCTCGGGCTCTTCCACCACGATCACAATTTTGATTTAGCCTTGTGTAACATTCTCTTTCAAAGTGACCATAAATGCCACATCTGTTACAATATCCATCTCTTTGAGGATGTACAAATCGTCCACCTCCACGTCCACGAGTTCGGGCTCTCCCCCTGCCTCTTTGGCTATAATCATGGTAACTTTGACTTTGTTGATTTTGCCATTGACCTCTTCCAGCATTGTTTCCACGACCATAGTTTCCTCTTCCACCTCTATTGTTTCCACGACCTCTAGAGTAAAAAACCTGATCTCTGGAATTGTTATTTGATGTAGAAGGACCTGACTTGCCTAACTTCACCTCTTCTTGCAAACAAAGGTTTACTAACTCTTCAAAATCAGGCATGTGTCCTCGAGTAGATATAGATGTATCCAATGACTTGTATTTCGGTCCCAAAACATTCAATGTCACTGAAACTAAGTCATCATCTAGAACTTCAACATTAATGCTCGCAAGATCTTCCTGTATTTGCTTTATCTCTGTCACATAATCTGATATGGATCTATTTCCTCGGCATACACAATGTAACCTTTGCTTCAAGTGAACTTTTCGTGGGTCTGTATTGGAGCTATTCATTCTTGCTAGTATCTCCCATGCTTCCTTTGGAGATTGAGCCTTCTTCACATGTGGTATAAAGAAGTCACTAATGCATAGTGAAATCCAATGCATCACTTTCCTTGAATTCTCGATCCACTTCTTGTAAGCTTCTACTCCTGCTTGCCATGTTTTATGTGCTTCAACATTCTCTCTATTTGGTTCCAAACCAACCTCGGGACACTCTTGTTCACCTATAATGTAATCCCATAAACCTTTGCCCATGATAAAGTTCTCCATCCTGTAAGACCATATGCTGTAGTTCTCTCTAGTTAGCTTCTCTCCAACAATCTGTGTGACTTGAGTTGAACTTTCTGCCATCTTCACTCTCTCAATTTCTTCCAAAGGATTTTGACAAAATTTTGGCAGAGTTTAGTTTGTATTTAGACAATATCTCAAGTATAATCTCAACCAAAGTGCTCATAAACACTGACAAAAAATCTCTCACTGCAAAGGGAAAATCCACTGACTCACTTTTCCACAGACTGACTCAGTACTATGCATAAATACTCTAAAACAATGTCCACATGGACGTGTATGCAAATGCAATCCATGCGCTGTCCTGTACCACATATCCATACATCCACCTTCTTCCCATAGACGTCTACGACATATGAGGTCTTTTGCGGGGCCAGTCGGGGGTTCGCTCCAGTACCTAATCCATCTTGCCAAGGTACCAAAGCTCCCAAGGCAAGGCTTCAAAAAACCTCACTCGACCCTCACAAAGGCTGCAGTTTTCCAAAATACATTGACCACATATCCATACATAACCACAAATTACTCAATCTGACAATATAACCGCCTCAACTTCTTCCCACAACCTTTCTTACATAGGCGGCTGTCCATAACGGACCCACAACAACCAAACATAATCTTCGATATTTGGCCGTGTCTCTTACTGCCGCTTCTATGGCCTTCTGCAGCTTTTATTCTTCTTCTTGTGTCAGATCCTGGGGTTCTTGTGAGGGTCCCACAAGGATTTCCTCTTGCATGGTGGTGTCCACTGGATCTGACACATTTTCTATGTCAATACCCTCCATTGATGTTGGCCCGGTGCTAAACTGTTGCTCTTCAGTTTGTTGTTGGCCTCTCAGCTCATCTATTTGCTTCTGAAATGTCTTCTTTGTCTCTTCCGCTTGATCTCCCGTGTTTACTAGGAGGTTGTTCAGATCTGCATTAATTTTTTCCGCCTCCTCAAGCTTTCTCTTGATGGCTTCGTTTTCTGTTTGCCATCTCTGAAATTCCTTGTCCATCTTTCTTTTGACTGCTTCTAGCTCATTTTTCATGGCCTGGTTCTCTTCTTCCAAGCGGTTTTGCATTACAAGAGATCCCTCAGCCAGCATAAGTCTTTGCTTTTTCTCTAATGTCAACTCCTTTTGGAGTTCCTTCATTTGTTATTCATACAAATCAATCTCTGAAGTTGTGCCAGTCGAGCTAGCAGCTCTGACTCTGGCCGGAGATGCCCTTAGCCTTTGGATGGTCTGATCTTTTACTTTAATATGATCTTTTAGCTCTATTACCTCATCGTGGCTTGCCTCATGTTCTATCTTGGCCTTTTCCTTGGCATTCCTCAGTGTTTCAACCTCTTTGGATTCTTCAGCAAGTTGTAGAGTTAGGTTGTCCCTTTCTGTCTCTGCATCTGTCAATGACTTGTTGATTTTCTTGTATTCTTCCTCTGCTCTTTGAAGTGTCTTTTCTGCTGCCTGATTCTGTCGTTCCATCTCCTGGCATCTTTGTATTGCCGTGTCTAAACTGGCTTGCAGCTCTGTTTTTTTCTCTATATGCTCTTGGCCTTGTTTTTGTAGTGAGTCGACTTCAGCCTTGATATGCACTTCATTTGTTTTGAGAGTATCAATCTCACTCTCTGTGGCCATTGATCTTGCTCTGAGCCCGGTTAGCTTTTGCATTACCACATCCCAATCATTGGTCGATGGTTGTAGGTCCACTATATCGGTGGCCATCTCTTTCAATTCCACTAACCGAAGGCTCTGCATCTCTTCCTTGGGCTTTATGCTTGTCAACTCAAAGGCTACCGTAATTGCCTCTTCTCGAGAGTACCCCGCAGCTAGTAGATCAAGAAATATTCTAAAATTTCTTTCCTTTAGATCTAGCTGCTCATCTTTTGGTTCAACTTCTTCTTTCTGCTCTTCCTCTTTGGTCTTCTCTTGCTTGGAATCTTCTTGTTCATCAGGTCTGTCCAGCTCCTCCTTTTGTTCGGTTTGTGGAGGGCTAAGAGGAGGCGGTGATGGGGGTGGGCTGGATTCCCGGCTTGATGGTGGAGTTGGTGGTTTCTTCTGGAAATCTCTGTTTGCCTTGGTTTTTCTCTCTCGTTCTTGGCCTTCCTACTCTTCTAGCAGCTGCCATCTTACTTCATTCACTTCTTCTTCTGTAAATGGGACATTCAGGATATTTTCCGTTGTAGCATCTAGGATCTCAAAGCTTTTGATATAGTCTTCAAACTGATCCCGGTGAATTCTTCAAGATGATCCCGACATGGCTTCAAGGGATGGCTTCCACAACTCGCTTAAATCTCCTTTAAGTTCTCTCTCGGCTCTGAAGCTTTCCATCAATCTTTCTATCCGCGCCGCTTTTCGTGACTTGGTTTCTTTGATCGGCACTTGTAGACTTTCTTTCTTTCTTTCCCTTCTTTGATTCTGGTTGCTCTTCTAGCACAGTCTCTAACCGGCGCTTTAATCGCACTGTGGCTATCCTGGGTGCTTTGGGAGGTTCTTCTTCTTTATCTTCCTTTAGCATTAGCCAATCATTCTGTGAGGGAGGTTCGTGCCAGTTTCCCTTGGCATGCAATGCTCCATAGACAACTTTTGTTATCAGCTCACTAGGTACAATATAAGTGGGATTTATGTTCCCCATCTTCACCAGGTTGTTGTGGATGTAAGCGGCATAATTTATCTCTTTTGGTTTGCCCTTCTGCATTGCCCAGGTGAAAGTGGTGGCAATGGCTCCAAGTGGCATCCTGTACTTCTATGGCCGCTTTGTACACATGTGGAAGTATTGGTTGTAGAGTTCGCTCATGATAGCCACTTTTGGGTTTGCAATATCTTCAAATGTGTAGTTGTTCTTCTTTTCCGAGTAGACCTTGACTTCATCTCGCCTCTTTGTCACACTGTCTCCTTTGTTTGAGATATCAAGTACGGCTGCCACCACCCTCTCTATGATGACAATCATGGTATCTGGCTTGCCTTGCAGAACTGTGACTCGGGCCACTCCATCTTCTTTGATTGTGGTTACAAATTCCCACACTCTTTTGATGTCAATCCCCGCTAGCAAAGCTTCAAAGTAGTTGTGTAGATCCAGCTTTTCCAGGTAATCCCCCATCTTGCTCCTGACAAATTCATTGAGCTCCCGTGGTATCATGGGTAGCTCCACTGCATTTCCTTCAGGATCTTTAAATACCCCTTGGTAGATTATCAAATCATTGGACTCTAGCAGATTGTCTTGAATCCATGTGCTGGTGGGCTTCAGGGTTCCTTTGCTATCACAAATGGCTCCACTTCTTCTAAGTAGTCTTTTATTGTCATCCTCTTCTTCTTTGCAGGTGATTTTGTGGCTGCCATGGGTCCTGTTGCACTCAGTAGTCCGAAGTTAGCGTTTTTTCCATATTAGCTGATAAACTGAGTTCTAACTACCCAAATGACTTGAAAATTGAAAATAAAACTTAAAAGAAACTAGGGAAACTCTGCATTTTCCCATAGTAGCTTCTGGCTTAAAAAATTATCATTTAGACATCCTACGTGTAGGATGTCTAACTTGTCTGTTTTTTGTGAAACTTGGTAGGCTGGTGGCCCTTGACTTGTGCAACATGGCTATGTGGTTGGAATTGGGTTTGGGCATTAAAAAAATGCAATTTTGGGCAGATTTAGGCTTTAGGCTCACAAATTGGGTAGGATGTCTTCAACAGGTGGAAAATGATATTCAAATGGGTTGAAAGTTGATATACAGGCTTCTTACACCATGTTAATGGTTTCCATGGAGTCAGATCCTGTACAGTAGGTCAAAATCACACTGGAGACATCCTACGCGTAGGATGTCTATTTTATCAAAATGGCTTGAAGTTGGTTTTGGGGGCAGCCCTTAGCATTTGGAACATGGCCCTGCTCTTGGATTTTGATTTGGATAAGCATTGGTGTCGTTAAGAGCATGTGTAGTGTTTTTAGGCTCAAAAAGTGCATCTTGGAGGTTTTGGGGGCCAAAGGTGATGGGAATGGCTTGAAATTTGACACATGAGCTTAGGAAGGTGTTATAAAGAGATCTGGAACTCAAAAATACCATCTGGGGGCCAAATCGGTCATTTAGACATCCTACGCGTAGGATGTCTATTTCATCAACTTTCACATCTGACCCCACAATTAGCTTGGCAATGATTTGGACTAGTTTCGGTAGGTCTATGACCCATTATTACCTCTATGCTCTGACTTTGCGTTTTTTGATGCATATGAGGTCAATTTTTGTCCAAATGTGATGAAACTTGGTGGCTAGCATGTATAGGATATTCAGAAGCTATGTGTGATAAGAGATGTTGAGTTTGGTTCCCAGATATGGCCTTGAGACATCCTACGCATAGGATGTCTCCTGATGAAATTTATTTGATAAGTGCTACTGGTTCCTGCACTGAGCCCCCCTGAGTCCCTTTTAAGCCCTATTTCAACAAAAAAGTCAAATACATAGAAAGAAACTCCATGTTTGGCTTTCAGAACCTTTGAGCCGTTTTATGACTCTTGGAGTGCTTTTCGGCGATGAAATTTCTTGATGTTAGTCTACATAGCTTCACGGTCCCTTGGGGATCCTTGCCATGTGGTTTTTGTTGACTTTGGCTTCACCGGAGCTCCGTTTGGCAATTTGTCACTCTGGAAGCGCCCGTGGTTGCGTTTACATGTCTTCGATGACTTGTGGTGGTCTACCACCATAGGACTTGGTTGTTGATGGTCTAGGAAAGCCGCTCGTGAAGTTTGGTGGCAAACGGACATGCGGTTTGGCCATGAGAGCTATTTGATGCTTTGTGTGTCTGATGTCGTTTCTGAAGTTTAGTGCCGCTTCGGATCGCCTTATGGCCATGTGGGCTATATAGACTTGAAGAGCATGTCAAGATGCTCCTAACCATGAGTTTTGGTAGCATTTGGGCGCTTTTCCGCCGATTTACCATTCGGTGGCCTCTTGCAGGGCTCTAGAAATTAGGGCTTTTCCCGATGGTTTTCCACCGCCTTTGGGCATTCAAAAGTGGTCTCCTATGCTAGGGTAAGCCGCGGATGAAGCCTTATTGCTTTTGGGTTAGCCATTAGGTGGCCACTTCTACCTATAGGTCTCTATTGCTCGCTTCCCGTGTGAACCCTACGCTAGTTTTCGCGACAAAACATCAATTATACGCAAAAACCTCAAGGTGGTGAGCCTACCTCTCATGTCTAGAGCCTGTCGGGTGGTTGTGCATGTTGTAGAAGCCGCTGGAAGTGCGGTTCGCTCTAGGTGGCAGGAGCTCTCCTCAAGAAGGCAATAGTAAAAATGAGCTTTAAATGAAGTGAAAAAATCTTATAATGGGGGTCCCCGAACCACTTTCCATGAAATTTGACATGTGCTCCCAACTTCTTGCGAGATGCCGTTTAGGCTCCAAAATTCTTGATTTGGACTCCATTTGCCCAGTTTCCGAGAAATTTGACGTTTCGGTCAAAATCTGACCAAAACACGCTTTCCGCTCCATTCACATAATTGCACCCCCATTGTACCATAGGTTTTCTTATAGTCATTGATTATCCCCATATTTTTTTTTCCATTACGATCGTTTTTCACCTGCTTTTTGTATTTTTGAAGTTTTTATGTCGATAATTAGTAAAATTAAAAAGAAAATAGCAAATTAAACCCAAAAAATCCCCAAAAATCATAATAACTCAAAAACATCACCGCAAAACACTATATACACTCACATACAATTTTTATGGCCGGATTTATCCATTTTACCAATATTTTACCCGAAAAATGGCTATTTTTACATATATACACACACCTAGGGGCTTGATTTGGTGTTTGGCCCCATATACTTGTAGATTCATGTTGTATAAGGGCATATTTACTTGGGTTAGTCCAGAAAATTTTGCAATCAAACGAAAACCCTCTAAAATAGTCGAAAAACATGCCCTTTTTTGCTCTTTTTACCATTGGGTCCGCATTTGAGAATGCCTCTCCCCCTCCTAGCCGGAGTCTTCCCGGACGACAAGTTATCGCCTCAGTGTATGTGCCATGCATGGGTTAAAAATTGTGCTAATGCTCGGCCGTGTAATGTGGCCCTATATGATGCATACTCGGTTAATGCATGGAAAGGTCAATGTTGTGCAAGAGGAGGGTATAAGCAAGATGCTTATTGGCATTCGCCATCGAGGTTTCTTGTGTGTTGGTGATTTGGTTGGCGGATTTTCCTTGCAAGTAAAAGTTGTAACTCTACCGCTCTCTGTTTGATCGTCTTTCTTGCAAAAGTTGCTTGGTTTTCCACTTCTATCGAAATGGCTATGGTCGTCTCCTTGGAGAGAATTGTCGTGGCAGAATTGGCCATAGTCTTTGTCTCTTTTGCTTTCCATTTGTAGCTTTGTTTTGGAGGTTCTTATAGGTTTATTGCTACGTCCGCGGTTGTCATTGTTGTGCTGCTGATTGGCACCCACATAGATCGGTTTGCCGGTTGCATATGTAGTGTGTGTCTGCATGCCAATGTTGCTTGTACTGAAGGGAGTTCCTGTTGCGTTGTTTTCGGGATCCAAATGCGAGTCGCATTGAAGTTGTTACGGAGCATTCTCTTTGGGATCCATATCTTTTTTATTCCCTTGTTTGTTGGTTGAATTGTGTGCTTCTGTTGACTTCTTTTGTTGTATTGCGGTTTGTCTGTCATGTCATCTCTATCCTTCCGCACCCATACTTGTTTGTCGCGTGTTGCTAACCTTGATCTTGGCACTGCACTCTATGTTGTTTTATGTTTGTAGTGAGCATGGTTGGCAGTTCCCTGTTTGTTCGCCATGGGTATCGTGTTGTTCTTTAGTGGAACCCATCCTTTTGGTTCTTTATCCAGTGATTGTGGTGCTGCCATCTGGTTCTTCCAGGGTTGCTGAGCAAAGGCTATCACCTGTTGTTCTTGTGCATGCTGAATTTTAACTGCATCCGCATTCCAATCTATCTGCACATCATACTCTTTTTGCCAAGGTTGTCCCAACAACATGGGGTGTTGTGTGCTTTCATCCTCTACCACATTAAACTTGTGTGGGTAAATATATTGATGTACTCGTACATGTAATATAATCCAGTCCAATGTTTTTAGCGAATGTGATGTACTACTTTCCAGCACTTGTGGAGTAGGATGTAGTTGACCTTTGGGCTTGAGCTGTTTGTATAATCTGTAAGAGATCAGATTTGCTTGAGTTTCCAGAATCAAGCAATGCTCTCGATTCAACTTGATTGCTACCCACTTTGACTGCAATTATTGGCTCCACTTTGTCTTCATCAAAATTTGTTAGTCGAATAGCATTTATTCGCAACGGTGATCCACATTGTTGTTGTTGTCATAGAAGCCTTCTTTTTGCTATGCGTTCTTTTGCTTCTGCTTGGGCTTCTTCTCGTACCCTCTGTTTCTCTTTTATCCATTGTTTTTCTTGATGGATTTGTTGAAGCATATCCTGTGTTAGTGGTAAATGATACTTTTTTAATCGACACCCACTAATCCAATTTGGCATTTCTTCTCCTGCTAATGTAGCAAGCTTGACAGCTCCACTGTGTGATAAGTCACTAATCACAAAGGGTCCCATCCCTCGCTTTTTAAGTTTCTTGGCATGTTGCTTAAAGGTATAAACAAGTACATAATCACCTGTTTTGAACTCTTTCGTGCGCACATGCTTGCCAAGAAACTCTTTTTGTCTTCTCTTTTTAGCATAGATCGAAGCTACAGCTCTCAATCGAAGTTCATCTAGCTTTTCAAGATCATCTATTCTTGAACAGAGCTCATGCCCGGTCCATTCCAAGCGTTTCGCTACCCGTAGAGTTGGAATTTAAAACTCTATGGGTAATATAGCGTTTAGACCAAACACCATGTTGTGGTGTTGTTCCTATTGATGTTTTGTAAGCTACCCTATATGCCCATAGTGTTGAGTGTAGCTGTTGATCCCAGTCTGTCCTTGACTCTGATACAATTTTAATCAGAACAGTGCATAGTGTTTTATTTGTGGCCTCAGCTTGTCCATTTGCCTGTGGATGATATGGAGCAGATTTTCTATGTATGACCATGAATTCCTCTAACAGATATTCAATGACTTCATTGAGAAAATGTGTTCCTCGATCACTGACAATTTCTATTGGTAGCCTGTATCTTACAAAGACATTCTCATACAAAAATTGTGTAGTAGTTCGTGCGTCTGATTTTTGTGTTTCCTTGGCTTCCGCCCATTTTGTGAGATAGTCCGTAGCCACAATGATATATTGGGTATGGGTGCAATATGCAGGGGCTGAAATAGGTCCCACAAAATCAATGCCCCATTTTACAAATGCCCTTGCTCCCATCATTGGCCGTACTGGCATCCCATCTCTCTTTATCGGCACCTTGGTGCGCTGACATGTGTCACAACGCTTTACAAACTCCTCAGCATCCATATGCAATGTAGGCCACCATATTCCTGTGATTAAGACAATTTTTTCCGTCTTATCGCCTGAAAAATGGCCTCCACTTATGCCTCCATGTGCGTGTTCTAGAATCAGCAGGTATTCACTTTCACTTGCACAGATTCTAAGTTGATTGTCATTTCCTCGCTTATAGAGTTGATTCCCAATTAAATTAAAGTCGCGAGCCTCCAGCTCTATAGCCCTTTTCCGTGCTTTTGTTATGTTTTCAGGAAATGTCCTTGTGGTTAAGAAATCAATGATATATTGACTCCATGCAGGTGCAATGTTTACCTGAAACAATGTCACGTGATCCATTGGTCGTTTGGCACTACATATAGTACAATTGTTAACATAAGCATGTGTGTCAGCATACATAGTTGGCCAATAAACCGCTAATTGTTTCAGTCGTTGGTGTTGTTTCATTGTTGAACAATGAAATGCACAATCCTGGACATGTGCTTCTTCAAGATAACACTCGAATTCCTCCGGATTTATACATAATCGTAGAATTTGGTCCGAGCCTAGATGATACAGTTGTCCTGCATCAACTGGAAGTTTTTTGTTTGTCGAATTGTTTGTTGTTTGGGTCTGTCTTCCTTGTTATCAAGTCTACCTCCAAAAGAAAGAATGCTAACAATTTCTTGAGACCATTTGAGTATCATTTCAATATTGAAAAGATAAGCATCAGGTATGTCATCATCTACTCCTTCAGGAGCTTTCCCGTTTTGCAGCCTTGAAAGATGATCAACCCATAGATGGGTTTTACCCTTTTTGACTCTAGCAATATAATAAACCAGCGTACAATTCGTCCAGTATTGCATGGTTTATTTACTAGATATAAAAGAGCTTGATTATCTGTGAAGAACACAAATTTGTTTGCGAGCAAATAATGCTGAAATTTCTTTACAGCATAAATCATTCTTAACCCCTCTCTTTCAGTGGAATTGGGAAATCCATTGTTCCGTCTCCAGGTTGAGCCAGAATACTCCCAATCGCATATGCAAAAGCATCAATGTGAACATAGAATATCTTTTCCCAATCTGGTGCTTTAAGTACAGGTGCTGAGACAAGGTTTTCCTTCAGCTTTTGGAATTAAGTTTCACACTCCTCAGTCCAGTCAAAACTGACTAATAAGCGATACAGAGGTTGTGCAATGACTGCATACATATATATGAATCTTCGATAATATCCATAGTGTCCCATGAAGGATTGTACTTGTTTCGCATTAGTAGGCATGGGCAAGTCTACTATGACTTTGATTTTGTCTAGGTCAATGGTTATGCCATTTCTTGAGACAATATGTCCTAAGATGCGGCCTTGCCTAACCATAAAAATGCACTTTTCTGGGTTAAGACAGATTCGATATGTTCTGCATTTCTCAAAGACCTTTTGTAAATGGTCAATATGTTCCTCTCGTAGAAGAGAGTGTACACAAAGATCATCCATATATATTTCTAAGAATATTTTTAGGTATTCTTTGAACGCATGGGTCATTAACATTTGAAAGGTAGCTGGGGCATTGGTCAAGCCAAAAGGCATAACTCTATACGCATATATTCCCCATTCTGTGGCAAACACAGTTTTGTGTTGATCCTCTATTGCAATGGCCAGTTGGTTATACCCTGAAAACCCATCTAGAAAGGAATAAGTCCATTTTCCAACCACCCTCTCAAGTACATGTTCTGTGATCGGCAAGGATAATTATCCCTTATGGTGGCTGCATTTACTTTTTTTAGGTTCACACACACTCGCATCTTTCCATTCTTTTTGGGGACAACCACAATGGGTGACACCCATTCTATATGTTTGATTTCATAGATGAATTCAACATCCATCAGCTTGTCAATCTCCTCTTTGATTTGTTTAGCAAATGTGTCATTATATGTGTAAGGACGCTATTTGCTAGGTTTGGTATGTGATTTCAATGGAATTGTATGTTGGCATATCGATGGATCAACTCCTTTGAGGTCTTTGTAGGACCATGCAAACACATTTTTATACTTCTTGAGAAGTTGTGTTAGCAGTTCTTCTTCTCCAGGCTCTAAATAGTTACGATATAGACAGGCTGAGGCTTTTTGCCTGGCTCAGCGAGGTCTATCTGTTTTGCATTTTTCGGCCCATCGTAAGATTCCTGGTTTATTCTTTCTTTGACTGGTGGTGTCATTATGATTTTTCTGTCCTGGATGGTGAATTTCCGATAGTGGGATGGTACATTCATGTTTCCTTTTTCGGACTCGTCCTTACCATCACTTTCTTCCTCAGTAGTCCATACCTCTCGTAACGACCGTTTTAGTTCTTGGTATTTCTTTTTATGCTCCACTTTGGTCCACTCTTGGTCTTTTGTTTTTCCCCGTTTTGATTGTTGAGATTTTTAAATTTTGTTTCTGTTTTAGCCTTTCGTACTTGTTTTATTTCCTCTTGCGTTCCTTCCCTTTGAACTTTTGAGAATTTGCCGGATATTTGGTATTTTATACAATCCTTTGCTTTGACAAGCATTAGATAGCGAGTTCTATCTTTTATCCTGGGTATAAAGTTCTCTCTCTTTTTTTTTTGCTCGTTTTTTTCTATAGCATTCCTTGCGTCTAGGGTGCTGATTGGCAAAATCATAAAACTTGATATTCGTTGTTTCTCCCCACGCTCGCTTGAGCTGTCTGAACACTCGTTATCTGCATCGTTATTTACTTCCAGATGCTCATAGGAGTTATAAAACTCTTCTTGTTCTGGTGGTTCTACAATCTCATCTTCTGTTGGTATAAGGCTTACCATGTGATAGGGTAGCACATCATAGCCGTCCTTATCGCAAAATTTTGTCGTTGAGCTATTTGTAATGGTATAAACATCCAATGTTGCTAGTATGTGTTCCCATTCCAGAGGTTCTAAGGCATCTTCGGAAAAAGGTTTCGGAATATAATCTTTGTCCTCAATAGCTCTTTCTAAGACGCATTCCTCTCTTTTTAAGCTCCCACAATGTGAAGCTCCGCACATCCATAGCTCTTTTTTTTTGCCCTAACCATGCTGGGAGTTCGGACTCTGCCAATGTAGCTGAATCAAACTCTTCCACTGGTGTCTGGTTCACATCTTTGTAACTATGGTCTTTTAGGTGTATTTTAGTTGTAGTCTCGCCATGTCTGAGGTATATGTGGTTGTAACTCCAATCCTGGACCATCTTTAATTGTCTCATGAATGGTCTTCCCAAGATGATCTCGTAATTGTTCTTTTTGACGAAATCGACTATTGCAAATGTATACTCATACTCGA
Source organism: Adiantum capillus-veneris (assembly GCF_014529385.1). NCBI lineage: Eukaryota > Viridiplantae > Streptophyta > Polypodiopsida > Polypodiales > Pteridaceae > Adiantum > Adiantum capillus-veneris. The sequence goes on from NC_140952.1 coordinate 143,755,975, forward strand.
TTCCGCACGAGGTGACAATTACTTTTTCTAAAAGTCCTAGAGGCTTTTCCATGAACCCATCTGCCAGTTGCAATTTCATTATGGTATCTCTCAAAGCCGGTTTGCCCCATTTTTTACAGATTTCCTTGGTGGCGATAGCGACTCCTGCTCCACTGTCAAGAACAGCTTTGGAAACTACTCCTTGGAATTCTACTGGTAGTGTGGTATTTCCATCTTCTCCCTCACAATATTCTCCAATCTTGTTTAAAGGTATTGGCCTAGAGTTTAGTTGAGGCTTGTTCAATTATCTGATCCATTCTTGAAGCTTCGAGGTGGGGTCTTTTACTCCAAATTTTTCTAAGCATTTGGCTACTGTGGTCCACATGTTTGGTCGTAACCTCAGGAGTCCGGCTAATGCGATTGTGCATGCCACAGGGGTGGACAATAACTCAATCAACCCTTGTGAATCCATCACTTTGTTAGAGGAAAGTCTTTGAGATGGGATTTCTCTCACCTCAGACTTGGCTTCATACTCCCCTAGGTAAGAGGGTAGAGTTTTTAGCGAGTCTGTTTAGCGAGTCTGGCTGGCTGTGCCCCGAACTAATTGATCCTTGGTCTCCACTTGTGAATGCATATCAAAGTTCATTTGTGATCTTGCCTCAAATTCTTCAATAGGAGGTAAGATCTCATTTTTCTCTTTTCTCGTGCTATTTATTTGGTAGCTCACCCGGTTAGCTTCGTTGGCATCACGGATTTGCTTCCACAGGTTATCTAGACCATTACAATCCTTGCCCATTTCTACCAATGTTTTAGGCTGGAACCCATCACTTATCTCATCTGTTGTATTTGGCACTATGATAGGTTCTCTCCTAGACTTAGAGGCAGTCGTGAGTCTCTCCTTCATGTCTACTTGTTTCTCTAAAGCTGGTTTGATAGGGGTTGGAGCTGGTACTTCGTACCAACTTGCAGGTTTACCAAGCGGGTTTTCTATCAAGGATTGAGTTGTTTCAATCATCTTTCTACACATTTCCAACCTCTGTTTTTCTATTTCGGTATATGGATAATTTATCCATCTTTGCTCTTGAGTTTGGTTGTTTTTGAGTCTGGCTTCGTAAGCTTTTAAAAGTGCGTCTAATTGCTCATTTACCTTTTTTGCCAACACTGATCCTCCTGATCCTGCACTTTTGGATTCTGCTATTTCCTAGGGTACTATGGTTGCCACAGTGTGTGAGCTTAGACTGGCTAGATCCTCTAACCGCTCTAATGTATCCTTCACTTGTTTTAACTCCTCGGATAGAGCCGTTTGCTCTCGTTCTCTCCTCGCTTCATACACGCCTTTCTAGCTTTCCAAGTGCTTTTCTGATTTTTCATTTCTGAACTTGGGGCATCGGTTTTTGGCTCTTCAATTATGGGTTCATTCGTCATTCTTTGAGCTTGGGCTCGTGTCACTGCCTGAATAGGTATTATTGTCTCATTTTCTGACCCTCCACTGGAAGGCATTGCTTCCAGCATGTTAAAGGTAGTTTTTGCTCCTTTGCTCGGGTTCTTAGGGCAATCAGGAATCAAATGAGTAATTCCACACTCGGTGCAATATGCGTTAACTCTAATGATTTCATCATCAGGACAGTCTCTTAGCCAATGGTCTCCACCACACTTATAGCAGGGTCCCTTAGGCTGTTGAGGTGCTCCTTGAGCTCCTCTTTGTTGGTATGCATGTCTCTGTCCACCCATGCCTCCGTTGGCTATGAACAACAATGTTCATTCATCCAAGCTATATCTTCCTTCTCCAGCTGCCTGTGCAGCTGTTGGTGGTCCTGCACTTCCCATCGTGCTCCAAGGTTCTGGCGTTGGGGGTTCTTCCGGTGGATAATAGACAGGATTTGCAGCATATCCGTTGGGATCTTTGTAATATGCATGCATAGGTACCAAAGCCTTCTCCTCTAGTTTGGTTACTGTTGGTGTGTATCTTATGCCGACTGGTCGTAATCCTGGTAGGGGTGGTTGCTACCCCAACACTGGTTGTGATCTTTCTACACCTATAGGTCCTGGTAGGTTGCCCGCTTGATACCTAGGCATCAGTGGAAGTTGAGGAGATGCTACCTGAGCCTGGGGAGCATAAGGTCTCTCTCTCACGTATCCCTTGTTATAATAACATTCCTCCATCACATGGTTTGTCCATTTTTGTTTAATAGCACACCACTTTGGCTGTTTAGCCTGAGGTTTGGCATATAGGTTAATCTTTTTTAGCACTTCTTCTACAAGCTGCTCTGGCTTACAACTACTTCTCCTTTTGGTGTTGTCTTAGCGGACTTGCTTCCACTTTGTTGTGAGGATGAATCGTCATCAAGATCCTTGAATTCACCCTCCTTGTAGACCGCACAATTGTCTACAAGGTAAAGAGCTTCTTTAGTTAACTCATTTAACGTCGTGCTCCTCTTCATATGTAAGTCCTTCTGGAGATCTGCATTTATTAGTCCTTGAATAAATATAAGCATAAGTCTGGACTGAGTTGGAAGTTCTTCCACAAGGCAGAACTTAACCGTAGGGCCGCCTTTCGCACAGACTCCCCTTGTTTCTATTTGAATTTATGGATTTGTGAGACTGTATTATGAGCTATCCCTCTTTGTGAGAATTCCTCAATAAACTCGTCAAACACCTCCTCCATAGACTCAAAGTCTCTACGCTCCACAGAGTCAAACCAAGTAGCAGCATCCTCCTCTAGGATCAGTCCAAACCCTACAAATTGGGTAGGGAAGTCTAACACCTCTTCAGCTCTAATTACACGGACAAAGGCTGCTACATGATCCCTAGGATCTCTGTTTCCCGTGTATTTCTTGTTTACCCATTTTTGCACTTGAGAAGGTATAATTCTACGATGATCTACAAATCTCATCATTGGTTCTCCTCGTACCAATCTATATACCTCCTCAGGTCTTCGGTAGTGCGAGGGTTCCTCTCCCAGAGGTGCTCCTAAGCCATAATTTCTGATGGTTTTTGCAAGAGATGGTTCATCTCTTCGAACTCGTTCTATGGGTTGTCTTCCAGGCTCTATTGACCCTTGAGTTTTTGGCTTACTCTCGTCTTGATACCGTGAATAGAGTGGTGATTCTTGTAAATCCCTTAGCCCTCGTGCGGCTGGATAACCATCTCGGTTTTGGTCTTGTTCTAATGTTGCACTCTATCAAAGCCATGCCTGCAATGATGGCTGAGTTGCTGGTTGGTTTTGGTAGTTGAACTTCTGTTGTCGGTTAGAATGTGAGGTCGCGTCGTACTCTTCTGAAATGGATTTGTCGACTTACTAGGGGTGTAGGTGACCCTTGGCACTTCTTCGAGGGCATATGTTGATGTTTCTGGAACTGTTGCCTTTTCTAACTCCTCTGGGAGAATACGTTTGTATTCTCGCCCGTACTTATCAACAAAAACAATATCCTTCCCCATAGCAATTTCATAAGAGAATAAGTAAAGAACCTTGTCTTTGCTTAATTCGTTTGGGTAGGGTTCTTTGCATCGAAAGTAAGAGACTATTCCCTCGCTCTCGTGCTTGTAAATTCCCACATTCTCATTATAAGTAGAGACCCTGATTGTTTTCTTATCATACATAAAAAGAGGTCCAGGTCGATCAACTTTTGGAGGCGGTTCTTGAGTTTCTGAAACCATTTTTCCTTTTGCCACGTTATCTCCATATCTATTGTAATCCTCAGGGTTACTAACTATCAGATAGTGGTTCCCCTTTTCATCTTGAAATCTATCTCCATCATCATAGACTCGAATTATTTTCAGTCTCAGAGTAGGTCTTTCTTCAATACAAATACACTTGCGTCCTCGATAGTCAGAATAAACTAGGGCTCCCCTAGAGCTTTTTCCTTCTAAGAAGATTATAGTGAACTTGGAATCGCTCAAAGGATTTTGGGAGGTGCTTCCTCCTAGCATTGGCCCTTCATCGGAGAAACCTCTTGGCTGTTGACTACCCATCATGAAGAAGGACTTATATGATGAAGTGTCAGTATCACTACCCTCCTCAATAATCGGTGCTAGTGGATCTAGCCTTGCCTGAGTTACACTCTCCTCGGTGGACACCTGTCACCTTTTGATCTCTAAGAATGTGTCTTCTTGATCTTAAATTCATCAAACTTAGCAATGCAATTTAACACAAATCCAACTACTCACCTGGCAAAGGATCAGTTTCCGCACAACTTCTCGCTGAATATACCTATACACAAGCGTTTAATTTCGGCCCAATCGAATCAAAGCATTTAACCGCTAGAGGTGGTCTTAATAATGATTGGTATAATTGGAGGGTTAACCTCAACCACTATTGTATTTTATACACTTCTAATGTTCTAGATTAGGTCTGCTAATCTGGAACTGTACTTCCCTCTGATGTTGGTCAATGTACCGGGAAAATCTTAATTCCGTCTTTGCTCCGTCAAAAGGTAAAACAAGGCCCAAATTCACTTCTGAAAGAAGTTCTGGAACTCTCAAGTCAACTGGAACATCAATCTGTCTCCTTAGTCAGCTTTTCTCTTCACTAAGCCCCTGTAGACATCCTACACGTAGGATGTCTTTCTGCTCTCTTTTGCTTGGAGTTTGCACTATGGATTCCCCTTGATGTGCTGAGTCCACAACTGTTTTTACTTTTTGATTTGGACACCTATAAATTGGTCAATTGATCAGAAATCTGTTCCAGCAGCCTGATGTTGGTCTGACCAGTCAAATCAACTCCAATTTGGACCAAAATTGACTAGAAGGCTTGCCTCAGGCTATACAACACCCTACTATGCCTACAATCAGTTTCTGGTTTCAATTTCATGTATTAGACATTCTACACGTAGCATGTCTAACTGCTCAAAATGACTTCAAATGCAAAGCATAGACTCCCCTTAAGGTGCTTATCACTTTGGTATGCTCAAAATTAGGTCCGGAGTGCTAAATCACATAGAACACATCCTACGCGTAGGATGTCTATATGGCCTGTTTAAACCCAAACTTGAGTCCCAGATTCCCCTTGATGTCAGCAACCTAGTGCTATGCTTAGATTTTGGTTTGGATTTCAAAAGACCCCAATTTTAGCTGTCCTAGTCCTTTTCAGTCAAAAATGCTAAAGTTTGCTTGAAACCCAATTTTCTCACCCAATTGAGATGAAACCTTTCTCAGGCACTCAATAAATCATGCAAATCATGCTCATGCAGCCATCCTATGGTTTTGGTCTTAAAATAATGCCTTGGCATAATTTGGGTAGATGTCTGGCAATTTCTGTCTATCTAGCCTTATCCTGTCAAGATATGGTCAAACTTCCACTTTCCAGGTGAAAATAAGGTAAAACTTACCTTCTAAACACACTGGTCAACTCAGAATTTCAAAATTTCCACCAGAACAGTCTGTAGACATCCTACGCGTAGGATGTCTCCTGGCTTAAAATTTAACTCCTGATGCTCTCCAGCTCTATCACAAACACTCACATAAACTTTTGAGCTTCACTTCAGCTTTTAAACACACTTTTTCGTCTTTTACAACCTTGTGATGAACCTAACAGCAAATATAACATGCATGCAGTGCTCCAGATCATAAATCATGATGTCCTACTTACCCTACTCCTAGTCATCATGTGAAATGGTGATATTGGTGTCTCAGTTTCTCTCTGGCCTCTCCGGACTCTCAAGCTCTCCTTTCACCGCCTCTACCAATCCAACTCCTACTCTCTACACCACAACTCAAGTAATACCTAAAACTATCTAAGTCTACCTAAGTTGAAGGATCTAGGCCAGACACTCGCTCCCTAGACTCCTCCTAAGACCTAGAGAGTCCTCCACCCTCTGATCCTATCTAAATGTAAAACAAGACTCTGGCAAGCCAGAGAATCCCTATCCTCAAGGACTAGTCTCGGTCACCTACCTAGGGTTTTCGTCCCCGGCAGCGGCGCCAATGTTGGCGGATACGCCGCGACGGACGTCAGCATAGCAAGAACTCACCTAACAAGATTTGTTAGCTAAGGACAAAGCTCGACCCGCATGCGCATGGAAGCAAGCATAGGGTGTCAACCTACACTCGACCGACTCTCGACTACTTCCTACAGAGGTCTCTACCCAATGCCTAAGCTACAGCCTCCTGGAGTGTATAAGAGGAGATTTCCTACAACGCTTTCAAGAGCCAAATACCCATCAAACGTTCTCAAAAATGCCACAGAACTTGAAGGAAACCCTATTAACACCAATAGGTCGCTCTCCCTAAGGTCCATGAACCAAAATCCCAACCCTAAACACCTGGTGCAAAATCATGTAGGATGTCTGGTTGAAATTTGCAGGTCATCATTTTCAAAAACTAAAGTGCCTAATGTGTAGCTCTACTCATTGCGAACGCGTGGATATGCTGAAATGAGAAAACGGATAACATATGCTCACCAAATCACCAGATGTAGCTTGGGGGTCGAGTTCACAAAACCAGATCGTACACCCGCAATGTAGGTATTGGCGCGTAGCTCTCGTCAGGGGCAACACGTTGCACTTCTCCGCACTCGATTCCGACCACCACCGATGCGCGCGTAGCGTCAAGATGAAACTCTCACTCTCTCTCGTACATAGTACGCTCACTCACACAAACATAACTTTTTTAAAAATGAAAAAGGTTTTTTTCATTAAGGTCAAAAGTGGTATAAATACCTTACAATCTCAAACCCTAATGTTCCAATTTAACCATCTACTCAATCTAAATGTCAAAAATGGGATACAATCTGGAAGCTTCTACAAGCCCCACTATTTACACAGGTGAAATGTCGGTTTTTCTCAATTAAAGAATAATTACAAAAAATAATATTCCGCCGAGCAATCATTCTGCATAGGGTGTGTCTAAGTAGATTAGAAGGTACCAAGATTTGAAAACATCACTTCAAGATTTTATCATTTTTTGAAATGCACAATGCAACAAAAGGTAATGTGCTCAGTGCCGGCAGGCACCGAGGTCGGGTTGCATGGATTGCTCATGCTTCCAAATCTTTCGGAGCTCACTTTTTGCTGTGTTGTGCCACTAGTGTCACGAGACTGCTAACAACCATTTCTTCCTCAAGGTAGTGAGCTCTCTCTCTCTCTCTCTCTCTCTCTCTCTCTCTCTCTCTCTCTCTCTCTCTCTCTCTCTCTCTCTCTCTCTCTCTCTCTCTCTCTGTGTGTGTGTGTGTGTGTGTGTGTGTGTGTGTGTGTGTGTGTGTGTGTGTGTGTGTGTGTGTGTGTGTCGGAACCTTAAAGCTCAAGCCTCCTTCTCTGCGCGTCTAGTCCCCCTGGGCCGGGCAGCCCTGTGGGGGGACGTTATTGCTCCATCACCGCCAGCCTCAAGCGGATCGCGCATCTGCTGTCGAGCCCATTGCTGCCCCTGCGCATCTGGTGTCTCGCCATTGGCCTCACGTATCTGTTGTCGAGCCCGCCACTGTCAAGCCCCTGTACACCCCTCTCCGCTGTCCAACCCTGCCACTATTGAGCCCCTCTATACCCCGCCACAGTGCCTCCTTTGTCTTGCCCCCAGCCTTCGAACCCAGTCAACTTAGCCTCCCACTTATTTTCTTGCAAACCCTACCTTCATACAGTGAAAGGGCGTGTTCCCCCAAATAGCCACTCGTGCTTCATCCCTAAGCAAGCCCACTTTTGCGGGGATCGTTACGACACCCCCTAATACTAGCTGTACTATTCTCCTTCAAGATGAAGTTGAAAAGCTCCGCAAGGAGAATGACGAGCTGAAATAAAAGCTCATCGCCATCGAGACCTGACTAATCGCAGTGGAGCACCACCAGAAGGAAGAAATGGCACAGATGCAAACCAAGCTTGACAAAACAAAGGAAGAAGTGGAGACCACCCTTACAAAGGCGATCAAAAATCAAGTACAAGAAGCCATTACCCACAAGGTTGACGATCGTGTTGGCATCCATGCTACGCGAACAACAACGGCAAGAGGAGATTTCCCTCAATGTTTGCATTGGTGGGCTGCCAAGTGACTAGAAAGGGGAGGGAGACCTCAAGTTCCACGAATCCATTGGACGCATTCAAACAACAAGCCAAATGATAGAGTGGGGACCAGTAACAATCGCCTCCATCACACATGAGCATCACACCAATCATGCGATCCTCACTTTCAAGACCAAAGTGGACCGAATTAAACTCCTTGAGAAATCAAGGCTTCTCAAGGGCAGTACAAAAGGTGCGAGCAGCACGCACCACAGGAAAATGGTCAGTCTATCGAGAAGGCAAAGCCATTATTCAAGAGTTTCGCACTCCCAAATGGTTCCCCTCTCACCCACCCCCCCTTAGGTTTTTAAATTTTGTCTTTTGTTCACCCCTCATCGGACCCTCAGTCCTTAACTGAGATGTATTTGACAATCCCCTCGCTTAGAAGGAACCTTTTGTACTGCATTGTTTTACGGTCCCATAGGTCATATCTGACCTCCGTGGATGATAATTCAATCTCTCTCTCTCTCTCTCTCTCTCTCTCTCTCGCTCTCTCTCTCTCTCTCTCTCTCTCTCTCCACTGAAGGTATTGCATTCATTGTTGGATGAGATTTGATAGTTTTTTTATTGAGACACCAGAAATGAAGACACCACCACAAAAGTGCACCTTACCAAACAAATCACCGGTTGAGGTGTCATCCACCAGCTTGCATTCCAGCAGTAGCAAATGACCCAAGAGTGGTGCAAGTTTGTCGTCAAAGGACACCTTACTTGCCTCTGGTAAGAGCAACGGTAATCACCCATTTACTTCTATGAATTTGTTAAATTAGTTATTTTTGGTTAAAAAAATTCGATGTTAAAGGTTTGCCACTGTTTTTCCCATGTCCACATTTCATTAGTTTTATTGCATTGAATGCATAGTTTTACATGGCAGTGGAAGTGTTTTGACTAATCTCCTTTCCTCTGAATTTTTGTGCTCAATAGTAGCATCTCGAAAGGCTCAATATCCCAAGTAGACCAGATTCTGCTTTACGCGACATAACCTACATGAGGAGTACGGTCTAAGTTTGGAAGGCAAGTAGTACCAACATTTGTCTGATGAGGATATGACAGATGAGGATTGGATGACAGTCTTCACAAAGAAAAGAGAGAAGGGTGCCAGGATCTTCTTGCATATGGTGTGGCCTGAATATGCAGAAGAATGTAGGTTATTGTTTCACAAAGTATATCAAGCCATACCAACCAACAAAGAAATCACACACAAGTTATAACCTTGTTTGTATATCAGAGATGCCCAACTTCCATGCAAAGTCCAACGGGTCAGTGGAAGGTTGCATGGGATATTTTTGGTGAACAGGTCATAAATCACTGCAGGAAGCTCCCAGGCGGGATGGACAAAAAGCTCAAGAACTAGACTGAGTGCAATGAGAATGGTTAGCATGTGACTCGAACCACACAATTCACTCCAAAGGCTCTCATTGACCATGGAGGGATAACTTCTATTTCTTGCAGTTTGAACCCTCACTCATTTTTGAATTGTAGCTCTATTAATGTCCATATCATGGTGGAAGTAGAGCAGATGTTGGCTGCAAGAAAGAGTACACTGGAGAGTGTGAAATGCACACTAAATGCAACCCAAGTGCAACTACAAGAGAAAAGTCAAAGCATGTGGAAGATAGAGGGAACATCTTCAGTTGCAGCAGTGCTTCGAGGGCAATTGAGCGAGCTTCAAACAGTAAAAGACAGCATGGAGGGAGGATCATGTGGTGCATCTGATTCTGAGCTGATGGTAATTGATGCAAAAGCCATTGCTCTCTCAAGTGCATTAATAGCTCTAGAGGCTGATGCAAGCAACTCAAAGATTAGAGTCGACGTTGACCGTATAGAGGTATGCAATGTAAAACTAAACCTTGCATTTAGGTCTTTAAGTGCAATGTAAGTACCATGTGAACTTTCTAAGTGGTTCATTTAGTTTTGGGATATTACCTAACAAGTACAACTCTCAAGATTCAACACCTGACTCTAATTATGTTTTGCATGGTACTTTCCACAAGTCCCAATGGAGTTCTTTTTGCACTTAACAAGGCACAAGTAGATAGAACTACACAAACTCCACCATTTAACAAGGATTAAATATGTCATGATACTTTATATAAGTACCAATGAGTCCGTATGGGTGCTTCACAGAGCCTAGGGATGGTTAAAATGAGGCAGAACTCTCAGATTCCACCATGTCATTTTGATTTTATACCCCACGGGACTTTTTGTAGTTACCAATGAGACATTGTTGGTGCTTCATAGAACTTAGCAAATAGGTAAAATCCAACATTTGACTATGATTGAGTAGATCATGGTACTTTTTGTAAGTACCAATGCAAGTTTATTGACCAATGGTTCACAAATCTTAGTGATGGTGATGGAAATCACAAAGTCCTCCATTAGACTAGGATTAAAGGTACTTTCTGAGGCTAAGTAATATGGTAGCTTTTTATATGGTAGTTCAAATTCAAGGTACAACCAAGAGTACCCACATAGGAACTTTGTACATATTGTCGTATTACTTGGTAGAGTTTATAGTACCTTTCATAGGTACATTGACAAATTGTAGTCCTTTCTCTTTCAAGGTACCATTCATAGGTCAATACTTTGAAAGTACCTATGCCCTATTTCCAAAGTACCATGTATGTGTTTGTACATTGTGAAAGTACATGTGTTTTTTTTCCTAAGTACCATGCATGTGTTTGTACCATGGGAAAGTACATATGCCTTTGTTGCAGGAAATTGGCAAGGCTGTCATGTTGCGGAGTCAGACCATGGTAGGCATCATAGGGAATCCAAGTTGAGAAAAAAAGGCGTGCATCACGCATGGATGTGTGTGTGTGTGTGTGTGTGTGTGTGTGTGAGAGAGAGAGAGAGAGAGAGAGAGAGAGAGAGAGAGAGAGAGAGAGAGAGAGAGAGAGAGAGAGAGAGATGGATGCTAGGTGCCAGGTGTGGCAAGCTAACGAGGGGGGAGAGAGAGAGAGAGAGAGAGAGAGAGAGAGAGAGAGAGAGAGAGAGAGAGAGAGAGAGAGAGAGAGAGAGAGAGAGACGGATGCTAGGTGCCAGGTGTGGCAAGCCAACGAGGGGGGGGGGGGGGGGGGGGGGGGGGGGGTAAGGCTTAGGTGGGTGAATTGATACAATGAGCTCAAGGTGGTTTGAAGCTTAGAAAACCCATGGCTATATACAGTACACACACACACACATAGAGAGAGAGAGAGAGAGAGAGAGAGAGAGAGAGAGAGAGAGAGAGAGAGAGAGAGAGAGAGAGAGAGAGAGAGAGAGAGAGAGAGAGAGTCACACTCAATAGACCATAATGTACATACAATATATTTACAACATATATTATAATTCATATACAAAAGGAAGGGTTTATGTACAAAAAGGTCTCACAACCAGTATCCGGCAGCTCATATCTCCAAGTGCCTTTTCAAAAGGTTACACACATATATGTAATATGTGTCACATCAAAAATTGAGTTAGGTGTAGAAGGAGTTCCCATGCCCACCTTTCAACCCTCCCCTTGGGCATGTAATACATACTGAAGACCCAATTATCTACACAGGATGACACTATCCACACAGGTTGACAAGATCTATCCACATAGGATAAAAATACCTCCCCTTGAACTAGAGAGATTGGAAACGGATCTTCAAAGTACATCTGTAACGAAAGAAACTTCCCCTTCATCCTCAGTTTCTTCTCCTTGGACTATATGTGATGCTCCTTTCACTTGCTTCTTGCCTTTGTTGTTATTACTGTTGCCATTGCTATTTTGAACTTTTGAATAGCACCTAGAAGTAGGATGCCCCTTCTTTCTGCAAGTGCTACAAAACTTATTTAAATAGCAGTCTTTAGCTATATGACCCATTTTACCACAGTCATAGCATTTTTGGACGTTAGAAGATGATATGAAATCTATGGATGATTCACCTTGTCTTGCTTTAAAGGCCCATTTGTCGCTGTAGGTGGATTTTTTTGCTTCCTTTCTTCTACCTGAAGTGAACTTACCACATCTTGAAGTGCTGGAGTTGGCTCCTTTTCTTCAAGAATAGTGACAATATGGTTGTAGTTGGAAGCAAGTGCACTAGTAAGGAGGACTGCAACTTTGTCGTTTTCTTCTACTTCGCATTGGATTTACGTCAATTGTGTGTTCATGCTTTTAAGCCTATTGACCAAACTGGCTATGTCTTCCCCCTCGAGCATAGTGAGTTTGTAAAGTTGCCGTTTCAAGCTAACTTTACTTCGTTTTGCTTTAGCTCCAAAATTATCTTCTAGAACTTGCCAGCCTTCCATTAGGAAATTTCAGAGGTCATTTGGAGGGCCTTCTAAGAAAATGTATTTTTTGCACTCTCTCTCTAGAAAAAATGGCAAATAAAAGAGCTGGGTCTTTCATAGTAAAACTTCAAAAAGTGTACTTTAAGTAGATTCCTTACTCTTCTGAACATTCGTTCGTAGTGATTGAGGGATAATCCTCTTTTCAGTTGCATTGAATGAACAACGTCAATACGGAGGGAATGAGGCTAACATGGAGGGACGAATCCGCAGCCGCTATTCACTTTCCATTAAACCTGCACATTTGGCTAATGGCGCACTCCTCAAATGGCACAAATGTTACCCAGAAACGAGCCAAATATCACCTTCACATTGATTTGGACAATGAGTACCAACCATTGATTAAGCGCAGTAAAACAAACACACATATACCTCCTGCCTCCATAGACACGCTCAGAGCTCAAGGAGCTAAACACATAGATATCTGGACGAGAGGCTCTCTCTACCCTAAGAATCCAATAACTAATGCGTCTCCACCGTTTGTCAATCCTACAAGCTTATTGACCTTTGTTGGTGATGGAGAAAAGGGCCTTCTGGGTTATTGTAAATCACTTACAAGAGAAGCTGAAACTTACAAGAGCATTCTCCAAGCTCAATAATGTGAGATTGTTCGCCTTTCACATTTACATTCTACAGATCAGGTTACCATTTTGCAACATAAAACAGAGGTACAAGAACTGAAAGGAAAGGTGCGAAGTTGTCAAATGAAGGACACCATCTTGGGTGGTCGTATCCGAAAGAAGAAATTGCGCAATCTTGAAACATTGCAGGTTGCATCAGGAGGTCTCAAGAAAAGAATCCGAGCATTAAGGTGATGCTTCTTGGTTGGCTACATTGTCTTAGTTAAGTAATCTTTTTGTTTTTTCTTGTTATGCATTGTTTTCATGTGCCTAAATAGTGTTAGTGAAGCAAATTTTCTGTTATTTACTTATGCATTGTCTTCATGTAGAGATTGAATCTATCCTGACAAGGAAAACATTGACCCCAAAGCCAATATAGGAAAGAGATTGAAGCCACTTATAAGTAGAAGCCTGGCAGCAGATATAGTACATGACAAGAAGTTTAAGGTTCTACAAAGAAATGTAGTGGACCGCTTTATTTCAGAGAACTCAGTGCCTGCAAAAGAGATACAAGGCACACTTGATTCACTTGGTGTAAGCAAAAGAGGATATTCGGCTATCCAAAAGTCTGTCTCATCCATCTTTGTTAGGAAGGGTATAAAATCCAAACTTCTACCATCAGCCTCAAGTGTTTGGAAAGAGAGGCTTCAGCTTAACGAGGCACAGGGAGACTATCTTGGACAGTCCTTTCATATTAAAGCAACTTACAGTGGCCATGGAGCGAACATGGCATATGATGAGTTCAACAATATTTTTATGGACCTGCGGATACTACAGAAGAGAATGGTGGAGTTTTACAACATCACATTTGAAGAGTCACGTGGGCTATTACATTTTGTGTTAAAACTGGATGAGTGTGAGCTTGTTAAAGAGAAAAAGCTAGAGCGTGTTACTATTACTTTAATGAATAGAGCCCTCTCAAAGTGTCCCAGTGATGATCCTTTATATTTTAGTGTTCAATCAGAATCTAACATATGGTGGCTTGGTGCGTTTGAGGTAAGCGATGTTCTCAAGTAAGCTCAAATGTTCAGATCTACTTAAGTCTCATTTATTTTGTGTTGCAGGTAAAGAAAGAAGATCATGAGATTCTATATTGGGTGTTCCATCGAACTAATATTCCGGAGGTGATTGATCGACAGACTAACCAGGGAGAGGTACTACGTCTAGATGGAAGGGGAGACTTTCAAGTTCAGTGGCATCTTGCAGGTGACCTTAAAACATTAAAGTGCATGTATAATTGTGGAATGGGTGCAATGGCAAAGTCACCGTGTTTGTTCTGCATGGAGCCTGCAAAGGTCATGGACCCAAAGTGGTGGAGAAAAGCTCCAACACGTCACATTGAGGATCCTGCTTTTCGACCCGTTTTGAAAATACCACTTGTGAATGTCCACATTTGTACAATGCATGCCCTTTGTAGAATTGTGGAGAAATTGGTCTACTTATACATTAGGTTTTCTTGGAAGATTAAGAACTCTGCAGAACGACAAGTAGCCCTGCAGTGCTTAGAAATGGTACTGTCGGATATGGGGCTTCATGGTGGCAATGTGAAAATCCAGCGGGATGAAAAGAGATCAACTGCTGAGAAGGATGTCCCATGCAAACCATCCATCGGTGGGGTGAAGGCACGGAGGTTTTTATCTAAGCCCCAACGTACAAGAGATCCAAAGCTAACAAAACATGGAAAAATATATAACACATCTTATGTTAGCAAGGTAGAGTATCAGAGCTGGAAAAAGCTACATATTGCAGTCAAAGACCACGAACCAACTACTCGTAACGCGAAGGCTGAGGTTTGGCGATCAATAGACATCCTATTTTTGATGTGCGACAAAGATGACTGGTCACAAGGTGATATGAACCAGTTCAAGGAAAATCTCAACCTTCTGAAAAAATCATTCAAGACAGCATGGACAGACACCCAGATTACTCACTACATGGTATTATAATGTATTTCTTTCTCTCTTATGTGCAAATATGTGACTGTAAAACATTCTAACTAATCTGTTTTCATATCCAGCACATCATCTTCAATCATTTGCCATATTTTATACAGAAGTATGGGAACCCGGCAATATGGAATACCCAAGGGATGGAAAAGTCTCATTACATGGCGAGAAATGCTTATTTCAGGCACACACGACATGGTGGCTCTCGAATCAAGGCTAACAGTTTGAGAGAACTATTTGAATGGTTCTATCGTAGAATCATTCATCGAATGCAGGCAAAAGAAGTCTTGGCAAATTCAGCAACAGCACAAGCCATCAGACATTTACAACAACAAAAAGCTAAAAGGTCAATGGCATACAACAACTCCGGAGCTCGTGAAAGTCAACGAAGGTGGAGAGAGACAATGGTGTATGTGAATCACAAGTGGAGAAAGATACTCTGAGTGGATGACATTGTACAAAATTTATGTAATACATGATCTTATACAATTGCTACTTGAAGTGTATCAAGATTTTGCAGGTTCAATTTTGTTTTTTGGCACGTCACCCTTGTAATGAATCATGAGATGTTTGCCATACTCTAAAAGTTCATCTGGGTTTTGTCTACCAAGAGCTAGTGCCATTGCTGTGTAGGTGTAGTAATATGCTGCCCGACCACCTGTATAGCCTGGGCAGTAACCAAAACAATCTCTAGCAAACACTTTGTCCACAAGAATGACTTTATCTGCACTTTTGGGCAGCACCGGTCCACCCAAGAAGCGTGATAGTGTCTTGAATGTGTAAGTTGCTATTGAACCCTCTTGTGACATGGAATTGTGAAAAACTACTATCGGCGACTCGCAAAGCTTTGAAAGGTACTGTGCTAGGGCCGCATCCCTTCCTCGATACTCTCTTGTCCGGCGCCGAAGGAAGTCATCCTTGTTAGCAATCCAAGACTGCACATACAATGTCAGAAATGACACAAAGAGAGAGAGAGAGAGAGAGAGAGAGAGAGAGAGAGAGAGAGAGAGAGAGAGAGAGAGATACCATGAAGCTCTCATCCTGCAGAAAGAGGTTTTCTTGCCACAGGTCTACAGATGTAGTTGACCCCTGACCTGAATGGTTAAACCAATCCTCCACTTCTTTGTTCCTTTTCGATGGTCTTAGGCTTTGTCTTATTGCTTGGAAGGTGGCTTCATCAGGTAGTGTCTCCTTGTATTTTTCAGCTTTCTCAAAGCATCTTCGAAGGCATTCCATTGGATTGATGGATGTTTCCATTGCCTCATCATCACTACTATCCTCTGAAACAAATCCAATCCTCTCCTCTTGGACTCTGGAAATAATAGCTAGGGAGAAATCCTCCCTTAAATAAAACACACTTTGCACATCATGTAAGAAGATATAGGTCCTGTCTCCAATCCTGAAGTCAGACACAGCAGGCAACATCATCTGAGCATGCTTCTCAGTGAAGTTACTGACATCCAATGGAAGTTTGACTTCTGTGGTTTTCACAGAGAGCATCTTACTTCTTTGTACTTCAATTGCCTCAACCTCAAGATCGACTGCGTCTTCAACCTCCTCGACTTCTTGCATATGAGTTGTCTCCTCGCATTCCTCATCTGGTGCTGCATCCTGCTCCTCTAACACCTCATCAGGATTCTGCATGAGGAATCCAAACAGGCTGTTCAGGTAAATGATAAAGCCAAAGGCTTCCTGAATGAGTTTGCATTCTTTTTGATGCAAAGGGCAGGCTGAATGTTGGCAAGAGGGTGGTAATTCCCTATACTTCTTCACTCCCTGTCCCTTTCCACCACAGTCATTTAAATGCACAAGAGTCATAGTAGGCAGAACAACCCTTCCTACCTGCACCATCACTTCAAACTTATCTCTGTAGGACTGCAAGAAATTACTGTGCTGAGCTAACAGGTC